>NC_026004.2:19219063-19412122 GCF_000442705.2 Elaeis guineensis | reverse complement strand
TTTTAGGTGCTACTTGTATGCTTGACCTCATCTTCAGATTGGCATAGAACTTGAATAGACTCATGGTTCAACCTTCTTGGGTAAGGGCTCCAAATTCTGTTTGCACAATTCACTCTCAAAAGGATTATAGAATTCTCCACATATCTAGCTTCAACGGATAAAATAACATGACATTGTTACTTTTCAAAATGAAGGTAGCATAGTTATTAACACAACCATCATGTGTTATATGTTAATCAAGGATCTAGATCAGCTAAGAGTACAATTGCCATAGGTATGGAAACAATACTCATAATGCTTTCCAAATAAAAATTCTTTGAGTGAATTTTTGCATTATAAAGTAGAGATATTTCCACAGTCACAATTAAACCATGAAAGGAGTTGTTGGAACCTAACACTTGATCTCCCTATCAAGATAATTCACAAGATAATAATACCAGAATTTCTTGTTGGTGCAACTTTCCAAATGTCAAAAAAGAATTCACCTTCAATCCTATTCAAGGCTTTTCTATAGGCACAATTCCCACTATAAGAGTTCACCATTAATATCTTGCAGTTCTTTCTTCTGGCACTCAAATTGCAATGATCATTTTGGGCAAGAATTTCCTGTCCGACTATATTACACTTGAACAATTTGCCGCGTATCTTGCATTAGATAACTTTAGATATAAGTCTCTAAGTAGAAAAAAGACAACATAATATATTGCACAAGCTTCTCTTATATGTGCCTTGTTATGACAAATGCAAGCTTCTCTTCTACGTGCTTTGTTATGAAAGTTGAAACATGTGATATCCTGATTTATTTTTTTTTATCGTACGAATCTCAAAGCAGTCTAAGATGAAAAAGAAAAAAAAAAGAGGAAGCAAATGAAGAAGACTCCCAGTTCTTCCACCCAAAATCATCGGAGAAGTCGAATCCGGAGGGGATTTGGCCTCCCCTCCAACCTATAAATCCGTTCTCCTCTCCTTTAAAGCTGGCCACAACAAGCATCGAATCTCCCTTCTTATTTTCTTCGATTTTTCTCGTTGAAGCCGCGAACGCTCTTATCATGTTCATCTCAAATCCTCGCCAGAGACCTTATCGGTGACGAAGATAAGCCCCAACCCTCCTTTCTCTCTCCCTTCCCCTCCATTCCACGGTGTCGTGCACCCCTCCGGCCGTCGGATTCATCGAAAAATCCATAAAAAGAAGAACCCCTATTTTTCTCTATTTTGAATGAGCCTTCTCCCTCCCTTTTCTGACTGCCGATGCCACCGTCCATGGTGCCGCACCCCTGGATCATGACCTCCACCTCCCTAGCTTCCTTCTCCAGAGGTTTAGCCGTCGATGATCGACTGATGATTGGGAGAATCAAAGAAATGGGGTGGATTCTCTGTTTTTCGAGATATGCCCGTGAATCCCACCATTCAGCCCTTGTCACTGGCCATCTCTTGCCCCACCATCGTCGGCCGCCACTGTCGGACCTCCGATCGTGCCGCCGCATCATCGGAGCATGACCCACCAAGCCGCCCCTGATGTCCCTCTGTTCGGTCAGGAAAAGAAAGAAGAAAAGAAATGAAAGAAGAAGAAAAGAAAAGGAAAAGAAAAAAGAAGAGAGAGAAAAGGATTTTCTCTCTCTTTTTCTCTCTCTAGATCTTTCTACATTCTCTCTTTCTCTCTCTAACTGCATCACGGATCCTAAGACAAATTTGAGATGAAAATAAAATGACTTAAAATTACTTCAAAATTCATGCAGTAGGTTGGATCGCAGTCCGATCTTTATTCAAAATTTATAGTATCTGATAATAGTTAATCCATATTGAGTCATCTTTATATGATCTCTAATAATTTCAATCATGATTGCCTCTTCTGAAGGATATAAAGATTCTCTTTTTACTTTCTCTCTCTATTTTCTCTCTCATGATCGACTTACTCTTTTCAAGAAGATCTATGAATCCTATACTGAGTCATACTTTCATCTTCTAAGGACTTATGTTGACTCCAATAAAATGACCCGAAGCCACTTTGATATCCGTACTGTATGTCAACCTCATTTGGCCATATCAAGTATCTTTCAAATCTATTATTAATGAACCCTATTGATTGATCTTGATCTGATCTGTGCTTCACGATTCTTTGATCAAATCACTTAAATCTGATCCTCAGTTCGAAGATCATGAATTGCTCTGGTGTCTAGATGGTTCGTTGCGTCCAGTCAACAATTCTCTTTTCTTATGATTTAATCTTATTATATTCATCGAATAAAAATTGATGATGATTTGATATTTTAAATAGAATTAACTGATTCTTCTAACGAAGTCAGAAGATTTAAGATGAATGAAGTAAGTGAATCTTACGCTCCTAATTTATTTTTAAATTTTCATACGTATATCCTTTTGTTAACAAAATCATATTTTTCATAAAATAAGGATCAGTATATGTAATATGAAAAAGCATGTTTTATTATGAGCATTGATTCTATGAATGTATTTTATGAAAATCGCATTATTATGAAGCATGAATTTTATTATTTTTTTATCTATATAAATGTATGTTTTCAGAAAAAAATATAAGGATTTCAAAGATTCTCAGATAGCTATGGACGAAACCTTTCAGAAAGATCGATATCTAGAGCTAACATCCACACGAAATATGACTCTGTCAATGAGTATAAAGTTGGCATACGAAATAAGAACTCTATCGATTAAGAAATATAGCTCTGTCACAGGTATAATAGTAACCTTAGCACAAATATCTGTGAGCAATATTTTGAAATATGATACGAATATCTAACAAGAATAATTTATGATTCATATTTATGAAATAATCATGATTTATGTAAGCATGATTTGACTTATAACTTATTTTATTATATGCTTTATGAAATATTTATTTTTATAATATCTAATATATTTTTGTAATATCTGTTACTTTTTAAATATTATATTATTAAAAAAAAATTTATGCTTGATCCAATAAAGAAATACTAGTTCTATTTATTGGACTAGTGTAGCTCATATTCTTTTTATTTTTTTTTTACAGAGAAAAATAGTTAGGATCGATAAAGGATTTAAATTTGGGAATCTGTGTAGTAAGTTTGAAAATTTGATAGCAAAAGTTTAGTTTATTTTATGATCATGAATTTATAGTTTTTTATTTACGAACATTGAGGTTTGGGTTGGTACTTACTTTTGAATTTAAATGCTCCGAACCAATATTGTTTAATTGTTTAATGAATAATAGAATCGAATTTTTTATTTGATGGATTTTAGCTGATTATGATTGATTGGCTTTATATTATCGTAGGCCCCATCTCTCAGTAGCATGGCCGTATTATGTGTCAGATTTAGGACGTGACAAAACACTCCAAACTCTGGTAGATATCATAAAATTTTCTTGGGACCTCGGGTTCAAAGATTCTTTTAACAGCAACTCAATTATATTTGAACACAAATCAAGAGGACCATTTAATATGCTGCGCAATACTTCCATCCAATACTAAATACTCATGGAATTTTTGTAGATGGAATAACCATGGAATTTTCAACAGTCAAGAACGCATATACTATTTTGATAAATGGTGGCAAATTATCTCCTGTTGCATCATTTTCTTGGAAAACATATCTACCTGAGAGGTTAAAAATTGTATTATCCTGTAAAGAACTCTATACAGTTGATAAACTCTGAAACAAAAAATATTTGGTCCTTACATCTGTGTGCTTTGCAAAAATCATGAAGCATATTTGGATCATTTATTCCTTAATTGTCCTTTCTCAGCCAGCATCTGTAAACAGTTTTAATGTTGACTCAACCTACCCAATTTACCATGCAAGGTTTTAGCCTGTGGACAACTTGGAGACAACAAATTATCGAGAAAAAGATGAACGAATTAGTTGGGACACTATTTAGAATATATGTGCTAGAGATTATCCATTCAATTTCTGTTTTGAATGAATGGACTGGTCTTGTGGCTCTAAAACACAGAAATATTATCTTTCAATAACTTTTGTAATTTCTTTTACCTTCATCTTTCTTCTTCCCCCTCCAGGTCTCTTCTGTAATCTTCACTTTTATTTACTGAACAAAAGCAATGAGAACAATTCAAAAAAAAAGGGAGGCAATGAGGATTTTGCCTGCTCTTTTCTTAATTGAAAAAAAAAAAAAGAAAAAAGCCTGGTCCAAGAGAATCTTTCAAGTCAATCATTTCCTTCTTGTATTTAACCATTCTAAAAATTAAGGAGACTCATGATTGCTAAAAATGAATTTAAAATGATTAGGTGCAGTGGAAAAATTAAAGACATTATTGAGATGCATAAGCATCATATATATCATAACTTATGTGTTATCCAAACCTTTTTCCATAAAGATTACAAAATCTAAAAAATCCAAGAGTAATTAACGTCCAAAAATAAATACATAAAAACATCATGTAAGCAGTATTGACCTTTAAAATAGTTACGTGTGTATAACAAAAAGAGTTCTTTGAATTTCCAAAAGGAAAAAACAGTCACATTCTTTTCAAAATTCAGAATGAAGGAGTTCTTCCAGGGCAAACAAATGCAGATATGCCTCTGATTCATTCTCAAAAGTGATTAGATTATCATTGACTTATCATATTTCCATTCTCTTCTCACTTCCCCAGCAAAGCACAACACTAAAACAGTGAAATAAGGTAAAAACAAAAGACAAACTAAACAATGAAAACAGATCGAAAGAGATGAGCGCAAGGAGCAACAACAAGAACAAGCGGCTTAAGGAAGTAACATCAGCTATATAATGTATGTTTACGTAAGTCTTCATAATGTCTTACCAATATTTGTGGACCATTCTCTATGACTTTTGACCCTACCAATTATCTCTCTCGCTTCAGTCAATTTTTTTACAATATCTCCTGCATGCATTCGTTCTTTGGGTAATTTTTTGGAACATTGTAGCCCAACGTTGATCACTGAAATTAAGCACTCTAGTATCTTGTATTTTTAGACCTTTGTTGTATGTCATGGACAATCCCATACTCTTGATTTTGTATCAATTGCGGATCTATGATGTTCATAATTTGAGTAGGAAAGGCCGTCTCAACAAATTGATGAAGATCTAGGCTTTCATTAAAGATTTCATCAGTGGGTCTCTTTCCCGTAAACATCTCCAAGAGAAGTATTCCATACCTGTACACATCTCCTCGAGTTGATATTTCGCTTCCCAAACCATACTCTGAGATTCATTTTCAAGCAAGGTTATGTGTTTGTACAAACACAATGACACAGACAAAAACATAATTAACCATTCAAAATAATGTTTCACTCGAAAAACAAAACAAAGAAATAGATCACTTCTCCATGCCACCAAAAGATTATATTAGAAAGCATAAAATCAAATCACAAGGTGGACATATGTTGTAATATAATCAATAAGCCAGATTATTTAACGTGCGAGTAGATGACATGAAGATATATCGAAAATGATCAAACTCAAACTCGAGAACCGGCAGTCCACACAATAGAAGCTTAATATGAATGGGACAATCATGAGTTAAATAAGAGTTGCACAGAGATTTTCAATTACATACAATTTGCAAATGGAGAATGATGTATTAGATTCAAATACGAATAATGTTCAAACTATGGCAATGTTGCTTATATTTCTTCGTACCGGACAGCTTTCTTCCTGTCTTTAGCTTCTCACTATTAGTAGAAAAGTAGAAAATGACAAGTAGAAAAATTGTGTGGAGTCTCACCTGGAGCAATATATCCAACTGATCCTTTAATTGCCACCAAGCTTGCAGATATGGAGAATGAGTTAGTAGATCCAGAGAGAAACTTTGCCAGCCCAAAGTCACTCACACGGGCAGTCATGTCATCATCCAGAAGAACGTTGCTCGGCTTGAGATCACGATACACAATTGGCACGGCTGTGATGATGAAGGTAATCCAGTGCAGAAGCCACATCAATGGCTATGCTCACTCTCTATTCTAAATTCAAAATCCTCAACGAGAATCGCTCATTCATTTTTGGATGAAGCCATTGTTTCAAGCTTCCGTTCTCCATAAATTCAAGAACCAATGCTTTGAAATCATTACCTCTAAAATCAACACCAGAGCATGCAGTTATGATTTTGACCAGGTTCCGATGATGGATGCTCCTCAAGGCCTCACATTCAGCTATGAAACTCCTTGTAGCCCCCTGCTGCCGAAGGTTCAGTATCTTTATAGCAACCATCTTTTCGTCATCTCACTCCATGACCCCTTTATATACAGAACCAAAACTCCCAGCACCAATCAGATTTGCTGAAGAAAACCCATCAGTTGCTTTGACCAATTCGGCATAAGAGACTCTAATAACCATGGATGGATTTTTCCAATACTGACAGGTTCTGTAAGTTTCCAAGGTTACAAGGGATTTTTCCATGGAGATTGTTCACTTGGAACTGAACGAAAGACAGCCCAGAAGCATTGGATAATGAAGATGGGTTAAGACCGGTGAACTGATTGAAGGCCATGTCGAGCCAACTGAGGTGGGGAAGAGTGCTGCCTATTGTTGTGATCTAGGTGGTGTGCCCAAGGCCCAGGGACCAAGGCTAAGGCCAAGGTCCATCATTCATGAGGGCTTCATGGAGGCTCTAGGGCTAGTTGGGCCCTAGGTTGAAAGACTGTGGGCCTTTCGGGTTCTTGAGGTTTAGGTTATGTGGGCCTCAAGGGACCAACTCTTTATGGGCCAGGTCTGGGCCCAGGATAGGTGAGATTAGGTCGAGTCATGGGTGTACATGTGTCACGTCCCGAACCCAACATCCAGGTCGGATACGTGATGGCCGCACACTCCTTAGAGTAAGCCCTAAAGAATATGCAAGGCCAAAATAAATCATTACAATCTTAATATCCATAATAATTAATTTTAACAATAATTCATAAAATCTTACATAATTACAAATTAAATTCCTTCAATCCTCTGATCAGCTACTATGACACTCTATCTATCCATCTGCTCACCCATAAATCTAAGCCATAGCCAATCATGAACGTCCTGTAACTCTGAGAAGAAAAAGAAAGATAAAGAGGTATGAGCTTTACAGTCCAGTAAGAATTTCCATATCACACTGATATAATAATATAATCTAAAAATAAAGATAAATAATAAAATATAAAATCCGATGTTCAATGTCCATAATAATGCAAATATCCATAAATTTTCTGTCTTGTTAAAATAGATGCATCATCATATGTTAACAGGTGAAACACTTTTGTTCAACAATTATTTCATGTCTTATCTTTCATTTCTCTTTTCCTAATCACATGATTTTTAACATTTTCTTTCTGGCTCTGGACTATCCAAGTCTATACCTCAGTCATCATCCGGATCGAATCCACTTAAAAATCCTTTCAAGGCTGTCCCAGGATGAGCTTCTGGCTGGCTGTCCCACGTACGAAAGCCCGTGAGAGGCTGTCCCAGGCATAAGCTCCTGGCGGGCTGTCAAAATTAAATAATAGTATCTCAGATATAATAAATTCATCGATCTCAAATCCAACGATGCAAAACCAATAATGCAAGACCAACAGTAAAATAGCATATATATATATAATAGTGATCATGTACAGGGATTCTTACCTTTACCGATGACTAATCCAAGCACAGAAATCAATGTTCTTCTTTGATTTATGAATTTTTTAACAAAATATTTTACTCGATATCATATGCAGACAATCATCTCTTCATAACCCTGATCAATATAAAAATCACATATAGAGAAATTACTGATAATCGATCCTAATAACACAAATCGAGGACCTCTCTTAGAATTAACCAAAATTAGGATTTGTCTTAGTATCTGGATCCTCCAATGATCTATAAGATTTCTAGAGAGAGAAAATCCATGAAGAGAGAGAAAATTTTAGAGAGAGAAATTAGAGAGAGAAAGTGGAGAGAGAATCTTCGTATCCTTCAGATAAGGCAATCATGATTGAGATCATCAGAGATCATATCAGGGTGACTCAATATGAATCAAGTGTTACAAATTTTGAATAGGATCGGACTAGGATCAGTCTATCGCACGAATTTTGGAGCAATCTCAAATCATCATATTTTTATTTCAAATTTATCCTAGGGTCTGCGATGCAATCAAAGAGAGAGTAGAAAGACCTTAAAGAGATAAAATCCATAAAGAGAGAGAACAAAGTCTAGAGAGAGAATCTAGAGAGAGAAACTGGAGAGAGAAGGTAGAGAGAGGAGAGAGGAAAGAGGAAGAGAAAGGAGAGAGAGAAAATTCTCTCTTTCTTTTCTTTTTTTTTTCTATTTTCTTTTTCTCTTTCTCTTTTTCTTTTTTCTTTTCTTTTCTTTTCCTTTTCCTTCTTCTCTTTTTCTTCTTTCTTTTTCCTTTTCCTCGTCCAAAACAGGGGCATCATCCCCCTCCATCTCCTCTCACCCTCATGCGGCCAAGGAGGGCCGACCCCAGCCACCCTCCGACAGCAGTCGACGGCGACGCACCCACAGCCTCGGTGACAGCCCCAACGGTGGCTGTTGCCAATGGCACACGAGGGAGAAAAATAAGAAAAACAGGGATGGCCCTGTTCTTCTTCAATTCGACAGCTTGCCGTCAGTTGCCAGCAAAAGAAGGATGCCTAGGAAGGAAGAAGAGTAGGAAAGGAGCTTACCTTGCTCCGACGGTCGAGAAGAACTTCGACGACCTCCTTTTTCTCCATCTAAGAACTTACGGATCCTCTTGAAAAAAATCCCTCAAATTTCTTAAAATCTCTTCAAAATACCTTTTGTAGATACCTAAGGAAGGGAAGGAGAGTTTATAGGGGAGCTATCCTACTCTAAGCCGGACTCCATGGGTCCGATTTCATCGGGGTCGGAGGGGAAGAAGACTCCGGTTAGGAGTCTTCCTCCTCCTCCCGTCGGCTCTGTTTTGGGCTTCTCCAAATTGCGCCAGGCCCAAGAGCCCTATGGACTGGGCCGTGACAATCTCCCCTCCTTAAAATAATTTCATCCTCGAAATTAAGTTATGTCGTTCGAGATACATATTTCAAAGTATACATTCTTCATGTCATTCTTAAGCTTACGATAATATCTTATATATTATTTATTTCTCATGATCTTGTTATAACAAAAATTATTTAAAATTTTAAATTCATCTCCTCTTATTGATTTCTCAACTTTTTGAAGAATTATAATAATTTGGACTTTTATTAATATACCACCATTATTTGTCTAATACATTCCACTCGAAATTTATAATTATCTCAGGCTATCCTTGATAGAAAAATAAATAAAGGTCAAACATCAGGCACTCTTCACAATCATCGATTTCTTTCTTCTCTTGACCTTCCAACAAATTTTATATGTAAACTCTCATCTTAAAAAAAATCTCAATCTTCTATATCAGTCCAAGTAACAATATTAAATTTTTTAAAAAAATATGAGATCTATGTCAGGACATTCTAAGTTTGAACTAATATCAAAACTATCAAGTTGTTAATAAACTTGAGATATCTAGAATTTCTTGGTATTATCTATAATGAAGTAACCTACTGACAAAAATTATCCGGCTATGATCAGATTAGATCAAAATTTATAGCATCCTTTCATTATCAATAAAATCTTTCCTTATTTACAACTAATGTATTTCATCATAATATCTTTTGATTTAAATGATTAATATTTTTAATTAATTTAATCCATCACGCTTTTGCTGTGCACTCTGATCTTAATTTATCAAATTATATAAGTCTATCAAAGATAAAAATATCCTTATATGTTAGATCAATCCAGGATAGATCCAACCTTCAAATTTTATATAAGACTTAGGGCAAAATTTTAAGTTTCTTTATCTTTACTACCTTTGGGTATAGCATATAAAAATTAAATCTTGATCCACTTTTTATGTTTAAAATTATTGCATAAGTTTCATCACTCTTCAAGAATCAAACATGTCTAGAATCAATTGGAGTTAACCTTAGATTTACCTTACAATCATTTAGATAATTTCTAAATCAATCATCCTTTTTAAAAGAATTAATTCTAACTTGACAAACTAGAAGAACTCAAGCCAACATCCTTAAGTAGAATCAACTTGATTATTTCTTATAGAGCTCCTTTCATCACAATCCTTAATATTAATCAATAAATCTATACAAAATCTTGTCCCTTGTATAAGTCATTCAAAATTTAACACTAGCAAGATGTCTTAGTTCAATTTTTTAAAAAAATTCAAACTTTGACTTAAATAATTAATACACTTCACCATCTTCAAAAATCATAGAAAAAATTTAAAAAAAATCTAATCCAAAGATAGTAATACGAATTATTAAAGATTTCATCATAACCTATATATCATACTCTGACAAAATAAATTTTTTTCTTTAATTTAACAACAATATCAAAATACTTTTGATCCACTTAGAAAAATAAACTTTTGACTTAAAATTCAATGCAACTTGAAAGATCAAGGAATTATATTCAGAATATGATATTTTGAGTAATCAAAGATTTCATCAAGATGTGTATCTCATATTCTCATAATAAAATTCAAGTATATTTTTCATCTAAGATTGAGTTGCATATATGATCTCTTATAAGTTCAGTGTTCAAAAATATTTCTCTCTCATATGATGTAATTTCTTCTTAGACCATACCCTAATTAACTTTCTTTGATAAGTCTAAAATTCATAATGCTTAGATAATTATCATCGAAATTAAAAAAAATATCATGATCTTCAATCATATAAGTTTTACATTCCAAAATCATCTAGTATACTCAACATAACTTATCAATACCTCCCACTTTATTCCAAGATCAACTCTTTTCATATTTAGGTCAACCTTACTAATTGAAATCTAAGATATAACTCGTCAATTCTATTGTAGATATCATATGCCACTTATACATAAATTTCATCTTAATATCTATTGATTCGAAATCTAAATATTGAATCTTCTCTTTTATATCTATCATGTTCCTCATAATCATAACCTAAGTTTAAATATCACTAAAGTCATAATTTCAAATAATTATAATCTTAAGCTTAAATACCACTTAAATCATATTCTCTAATAATCATATCCTAAATTGTAATATCATTCTATTACATCCTTAATAATTATAACCTTAAACTCTGATATTATCTATCATACTCTATTGATTATAATCTCAAGGTTTTGATATCACTTATATGACAATCCCTAGTGACCTTAAACTTTCTGTCATATCCTAATCACTTGTATCATTGTCTCCAAATAAACATAACCTAAGCTCTAAGCTCAGATGCCACTCTGTCACATCCTACTGATCTTACATAAAGTTTTAATATCTCTTCATAATCTCTAGTGATCTTAAATCTAAGCTTTGATATTATTCGATCATATCCTAATCATTTATATCATAATCTCCAATGATCATAACCTAAGCTCTAATATCACTCAGTAATATTCTAATCACTTATATCATAATCCCTAATGATAATAACCTATGCTTTGATACCATTTTGTCACGCCCCGAACCCAACATCCGGATCGAATACGTGATGGCCGCACACTCCTTAGAGCAAGCCCTAAAGAATATGCAAGGCCAAAATAAATCATTACAATCTTAATATCCGTAACAATTAATTTCAATAATAATTCATAAAATCTTGCATAATTATAAATTAAATTATTTTATTCCTCTGATCAGGTACTATGACACTCTATCTATCCATCTGCTCACCCATAAATCAAAGCCATAGCCAATCATGAATGTCCTGTAACTCTGAGAAGAAAAAGAAAGATGAAGAGCTATGAGCTTTACAGCCCAGTAAGAATTCCCATATCACACTGATATAATAATATAATTTAAAAATAAAGATAAATAATAAAATATAAAATTCGATGTTCAATGTCTAGAATAATGCAAATATCCATAATTTTTTTGTCTTATTAAAATAGATGCATCATCATATGTTAACAGGTGAAACACTTTTGCTCAACAATTATTTCATGTCTTATCTTTCATTTCTCTTTTCATAATCACATGATTTTTAACATTTTCTTTCTGGCTCTAGACTATCCAAGTCTATACCTCAGTCATCATCCGGATCGAATCCACTTAAAAAGCCTTTCAAGGCTGTCCCAGGATGAGCTCCTGACCGGCTGTCCCACGTACGAAAGCCCATGAGAGGCTGTCCCAGGTATAAGCTCCTGGCGGGCTGTCCCAGGCATGAGCTCCTGGCCGGCTGATCCACCTGTAAGCCAGTGGGGGCTGTCCCAGGCATAAGCTCCTGGCGGACTGTCCCAGGCATGAGCTCCTGACCGGCTGTTTCACATGACAAGGCTAGTCCATACCATATATCTCTTTCTTTTCATTTAATCATTATGTGTTGATTTTATCAAATCAATTCCGACTTGCATTATGATCAATTCAGATATGTCATATCCATATAATCATGCCATCAATCTCTGATACATATATATTGACATAACATACTCATGCTCAAAATCAAATAACAATATCTCAGATATAATAAATTCATCGATCTCAAATCCGACGATGCAAAACCAATAATGCAAGACCAACAGTAAAATAACATATATATATAATAGTGATCATATACAGGAATTCTTACCTTTACCGATGACTGATCTAAGCACAAAAATCAATATTCTTTTTTGATTTATGAATTTCTTTAACAAAATATTCCACTCGATATCATATGCAGACAATCATCTCTTCATGACCCTGATCAAAATAAAAATCACATATAGAGAAATTATCGATAATCGATCCTAATAACACAAATCGAGGACCTCTCTTAGAATTAACCAAAATTAGGATTTGTCTAAGTATCTAGATCCTCCAATGATCCATAAGACTTCTAGAGAGAGAAAATTCATGAAGAGAGAGAAAATTCTAGAGAGAGAAAGTAGAGAGAGAAAGTGGAGAGAGAATCTTCGTATCCTTCAGATGAGGCAATCATGATCAAGATCATCAGAGATTATATCAGGGTGACTCAATATGAATCAAGTGTTACAAATTTCGAATAGGATCGGACTAGGATCAGATCTACTGCACGAATTTTGAAGCAATCTCAAATCATCATATTTTTATTTCAAATTTATCCTAGGGTCTGCGATGCAATCAAAGAGAGAGTAGAAAGACCTTAGAGAGATAAAATCCATAAAGAGAGAGAAAAAAGTCTAGAGAGAGAATCTAGAGAGAGAAATTGGAGAGTGAAGGTAGAGAGAGGAGAGAGGAAAGAGGAAGGAAAAGGAGAGAGAGGAGAGAGAGAAAATTCTCTCTTTCTTTTCTTTTTTTCTATTTTCTTTTTCTCATTCTCTTTTTCTTTTTTTTTTCTTTTCTTTTCCTTTTCCTTCTTCTTTTCTTTTTCTTCTTTCTTTTTCCTTTTCCTCGTCCAAAACAGGGGCATCATCCCCCTCCATCTCCTCTCACCCTCATGCGGCCAAGGAGGGCCGACCCCGGCCACCCTCCGACAGCAGCCGACGATCACGCACCCACAGCCTCGGTGACAGCCCCAACGGTGGTTGTTGCCGGTGGCACACGAGGGAGAAAAATAAGAAAAACAGGGATGGCCCTATTCTTCTTCAATTCGACGGCTTGCCGTCAGTTGCCAGCAAAAGAAGGATGCCTAGGAAGGAAGAAGAGTAGGAAAGGAGCTTACCTTGCTCCGACGGTCGAGAAGAATTCCGATGACCTCCTTTTTCTCCATCTAAGAACACACGGATCCTCTTGAAAAAAATCCATCAAATTTCTTAAAATCTCTTCAAAATACCTTTTGTAGATACCTAAGGAAGGGAAGGAGGGTTTATAGGGGAGCTATCCTACTCTAAGCCGGACTCCATGGGTCCGATTTCACCGGGGTCGGAGGGGAAGAAGACTCCGGTTAGGAGTCTTCCTCCTCCTCCCGTCGGCTCTGTTTTGGGCTTCTCCAAATTTTGCCAGGCCCAAGAGCCCTATGGGCTGGGCCGTGACAACATAGGCTTGGGTTAACCTAATCTCCCATAGAGTTGGTCAAGGGAGTTTTGGGTTTGGGTCACTTGACCCTGTGTTTATATATACATGTACTGTATAGGTTTGATTAAGCTAAGGGAATATAAAAACTCTTTCTCCCAAGTCTCTCTCTCTCTTCTCCCTCTCTCTCCAGCTACTCTCCATGCCCCAGGAGCAAGAAACCCTAGGGTTTCTTGCCGCCAGGTCCATAGAAGGCAGGAAAAGCAAGGGAGGTGCAAGCCCCTCCCCCTTTATGCCGCCACCCCTTTTGTCTCTCCCTCTCTTGCAGCCACCCAAATATTAGGTCCAGGATCTGAAATCTCTTGCGAAGAGGTTGATACAAGTTTCTCTCAGATTTGGAGTTGATCTGAGGTCGTTTGAGGTGCGGATGAGATCTCCATCAACAGATCTACAGGAAAGGCTGTAGCAGGACAGATCTGTAAGGTCTGGTTCTATCTACCTTCTTCCCTATCTAGAATATCCCGATTTGAGATCTACAAATTGGAAGACCTCGGTCCAGGCCTGATCTGGTTGGGTACCAGATCTTGGATTTTTTAGAGATGATCTTAGAGGCGTTCTTCATCTGGAACAAAAGGCTGATGAAGAAGACAGCAACCAGGCTGATTTCGTAAAGGGCCTTCAATCGAGTCCAGAAGTCTCAAGATTTGTTTGTTGCTGGTTCTGCTGCACCCAAGGTCCGTGGGAGGAGCCAGGATCATGCTCCAACATTAGTATTAGAGCCACGATGGTGAGGAAGCAGTTCCAAGCACAAGAAGTTGAAGATCCCATGTGCTGAAAATTTTCAGCAAGGTACCATCAAGGTATATTCTACACTTTTTGACTTTATATTGCTTGTTTGGCTTGGATCCAGTCATGGGCAACAATATGAAGGTCGATGTCAAGGAAAATTTTTTTATGTGAAAAATCTGGGTGGAGGATCTTCTGATGCGAGCAGATCTGGATCAGGCTTTGGATGAGAAGCCTGAGGGAATGACAGATAGACAGTGGGCATCGTTGGAGAAGAAAGCATGCTCGGTGATCAGAGGATGTTTGGTGGATGCGGTGTTGTATTCGGTGCTGGAAGAAAAGACCCCGAAGGGCCTTTGGTCGAAGTTACACACCATGTATATGGGGAAGAATATGTGCAACAAGCTAATGCTGAAGAAGAGGTTGTACAGTCTTCGGATGCGGGAGGGATCTGATGTGATTGGCCACATTCAGAGGTTCGACCAGTTGTGCACGGAGTTGATGAATATCGGGGTGAAGCTGGATGAGGAGGACAAGTCTCTGTTGCTTTTGTGTTCGCTGCCAGGATCATATGACTCTTTGGTGACTACACTGCTCTACGGCAAGGAGACTCTGGAATATGAGGACATGGTCTTGGTGCTGAGGTCTAATGAGCAAAGAAAAAAGTTGACCAGAGATCGGGCTCCCCAGGAGGGTTTAGCAGTAAGGGAGAGGACAGGTAGAGGCAGAGGCAGAAGCAAGTCCAGGGGGCGGTCCAAGTCCAGGAAGGGAAAGAAAGAGATGAAATGCTTCAAGTGCAACGAGTTCGGGCACTTCAAGCGAGAATGTCCACTATGGAAGAGCAAGAAGGGAGAAAGAAGTGGCTCAGAATCAGTGAGTGCAGTTGCTGGGCAACAGGTAGAGGATGATCTACTTGTGGTATCAGATGGTCACAGGCATTACACAGAGGAGTGGACACTAGACTCTGCGTACTCATATCACTACACACCACACAGATCTTGGTTTGCGACATACACCAAGACAGATGAGGGATCAGTGACTCTAGGCGACAATCATCCTTGCAAGGTGGCTGGGATAGGGACAGTCAGGGTGAGGATGTTTGATGGGATTGTGAGGACATTGACAAATGTAAAGCACGTCCCAGAGCTGGAAAAGAATCTGGTGTTACTAGACTACTTAGAGCACAGTGGATACAGCTTCAGCAGTAGGGCTAGAAGCGGAGTACTGAACATCTCCAATGGAGCTATGGTGGTGATGAGAGGTAGGAGGTTGGACAATAACCTCTATCACATGGAGGGATCTGTGGTGACCGGAGAGTCTGATGCAGCAGCTGCAGTATAGGACCAGCAGGGGGCTTACAGGATGTGGCACTACCGCCTAGGCCACATGGGTGACAAGGGGCTGAGGGAGTTGAGTAGGAGAGGACTCATCTCTGATCTGGAGGATGGTGCTACAGGAGAGATCTGTGAGCCTTGCCAGATGGGAAAGCAGAGAAAAGTTTAGTTCAACATCAGTACAGCCCGCAGTGCAGCCCCTCCGGAGTTAGTACACACGGATGTGTGGGGACCAGTCCCAGTTTCAGCTAGGAATGGGACCAGATACTTCATGACCTTGATTGATGATTTCTCAAGGAAACTCTGGATTTACTTCATGAGAAAGAAGTCTGAGGTCTTCACCAAGTTCAAAATCTAGAGAGCTGAGGTAGAGAAGGAGCAGGAGAGGAGCGTGAAGTATTTGAGGTCAGACAATGGCGGAGAGTACACCAGCAGAGAGTTCCAGGACTACTGTGAGGAGTGTGGGATCAGGAGACACTTCTCAGTTAAGGGGACTCCACAGCAGAATGGGGTGGCCGAGAGGATGAACAGAACACTTCTGAAAAAGGCACGATGCATGAGGCTGCAGGTAGGGCTTCCAAAGGTGTTCTGGGTTGACACAGTTGATGCAGCCGATTACTTGGTCAATCGGTCACCTCACATCAGGTTGGATGGCAGGCTTCTAGAGGAGGTGTGGTCTGGGAGGACAGTTGGGCTGGGCCATCTACGGGTATTTGGGTGCACGGCCTATGTGCACATTGGAGCTGGTGAGCAGAGCAAGCTAGATGCCAGATCACGCAAGGCGGTGTTTCTAGGCTATTCGCGAGGAGTTAACGGATACAGGCTATGCGATCCCTTGAAAAAGAAGGTCATCATTAGTCGGGATGTGACTTTTGATGAGTCAGTCCTATGGAGGTGAGCAGGCATGGAGGAGCAGCAGGAGCAGGAGGAGGTCCAGCAGGGCGCTGCTGGACAGCTTACCTCTTTGATTTTGCCTCTTGCAGGTACTATGGGAGGACATGACATTCAGGTGAAAAACCTACCTAAGGTGTCTCCACAGGTGGAGAGGACTCGGACGGATGATCGAGGCGAAGAGGTCCAGCAGGAGCGAGCTGGACCGAGGACTGATATCGGTGTTGCCCTACACAAGCCCAAAAGGACCATCAGGCAACCAGACCGATATGACTTCGAGGAGATGCTGTCATATGCCCTGGTGACAGTGAATGGAGACCCATATATGTATCAAGAGGCTATTGAGAGCCAGGACAGATAGCGGTGGGTCCAGACGATGTCCGAGGAGATGCAGTCTCTCCACTAGAACCAGACGTGGTGATTGGTGCAGTTGCCATAGGGGAAGAGGCCCATTGGCTGCAAATGGGTCTACAGTCGCAAGGAAGGGCCTTCAGAGCAGGGAGGTATCAGATTCAAGGCGAGGTTAGTGGCCAAGGGATACTCCTAGAAGGAAGGCATCGACTTCAGCGAGGTCTTCTCTCCCGTCGTCAGACATACTTCCATCGGAGTGTTGCTGAGTATTGTAGCAGCTCAGGATTTAGAGCTGGAGCAGATGGATGTCAAGACGGCATTCCTCCATGGGCATTTGGAGGAGAGGATTTACATGGAGCAGCCACCCGATTTCAGGGATCCAGGATCAGAGGAAAAGGTTTGTTTGTTGCAAAAGTCGCTGTACGGGCTGAAGTAGTCGCTGAGGCAATGGTACAAGCGGTTCGACTCCTATGTGCACAGCATTGGACTTTCCAGGTGCGAGTTTGATCCCTGTGTTTATGTTCAGTCTCTTGAGGATGGTTCTAGGGTGTTCCTACTCTTGTATGTGGATGACATGCTTATAGCATGCAAGAGTAGGAAGGTTGTACAGGATCTGAAGGCATCCTTATCTCGGGAGTTTGAGATGAAAGATTTGGGCCCTGCAAGGAAGATCCTAGGCATGGATATTTTCAGAGACCGAGCCCGGAGGGTGCTGCATCTGTCTCAGAGGGGCTACATACAGAAGGTCTTAGAGAGGTTCGGGATGAAGGGAGCAAAGCCGGCGGAGCTGCCACTTGCCGGTCACTTCAGACTCTCGAAGACCATGGCGCCACAGACTGAGGTGGAGGCTCAGGAGATGGAGATGGTTCCTTATGCTTCAGGAGTTGGGAGCTTGATGTATGCAATGGTCTGTTGTAGGCCAGACATCGCTCATGCAGTGAGTCAGGTTAGCAGGTTCATGGCGCAGCCTGGCAGGGAGCACTGGAGAGCTCTGAAGTGGATATTCAGATACCTGGCGGGTTCAGTTGGAGTTGGCATCTGCTACAGACAGCGAGGAGGTGCAGTGGGATACTCTGACATGTCCAGGGAGGCTCAGGGGTTGATTGGCGGTTATGTAGATGCAGACTTCGATGGAGATGTGGATATCCGGAGGTTTATGACAGGCTTCATCTTTAGCCTGTATGGAGGTCCTATTTCTTGGAGATCGAGTCTGCAACGTATCACGGCCCTATCCACTACAGAGGCAGAGTACATTGGGCTGACAGAAGCAGCTAAGGAGGCAATTTGGCTGAAGGGTTTGTTGACAGAGATGGGCCTTACTCAGGAGGCCATTAGAGTACACTGTGACAGTCAGAATGCACTTCTATTAGCACAGAACTCAGTCTATCATGCAAGGACAAAGCACATCGACATTTGGTATCATCGGATCAAGGAGCTTGTGGAGGATGGCGAGGTGGAGCTGATAAAGGTACACACCAAGGAGAACCCAACTGATGCACTTACGAAGGTACTTCCACGGAACAGCTTTCAGAGATGTGTTGAGCTGATTTGGCTGATGGACAGAGTGAAGCTGGTTGAGGCCTTGGGACACCAAGGTGGAGATTGTTGTGATCCAGGTGGTGTGCCCAAGGCCCAGGGGACCAAGGCTAAGGCCAAGGTCCATCATTCATGAGGGCTTCATGGAGGCTCTAGGGCTAGTTGGGCCCTAGGTTGAAAGGCTATGGGCCTTTCGGGTTCTTGAGGTCTAGGTTATGTGGGCCTCAAGGGACCAACTCTTTATGGGCCAGGTCTGGGTCCAGGATAGGTGAGATTAGGTCGAGTCATGGGTGTACATGGGCTTGGGTTAACCTAATCTCCCATAGAGTTGGTCAAGGGAGTTTTGGGTTTGGGTCACTTGACCCTATGTTTATATATACATGTACTGTATAGGTTTGATTAAGTCAAGAAAATACAAGAACTCTTTCTCCCAAGTCTCTTTCTCTCTTCTCCCTCTCTGTCCAGCTACTCTCCATGCCCCAGGAGCAAGAAACCCTAGGGTTTCTTGCCGCCAGGTCCATAGAAGGCAGGAAAAGCAAGGGAGACGCAAGCCCCTCCCCCTTTATGCCGCCACCCCTTTTGTCTCTCCCTCTCTTGCAGCCACCCAAACATCAGGTCCAGGATCTGAAATCTCTTACGAAGAGGTTGATACAAGTTTCTCTCAGATCTGGAGTTGATCTGAGGTCGTTTGAGGTGCGGGTGAGATCTCCATCAATAGATCTACAGGAAAGGCTGCAGCAGGACAGATCTGCAAGGTCTGGTTCTATCTACCTTCTTCCCTATCTAGAACGTCCCGATTTAAGATCTATGAATTGGAAGACCTCGGTCCATGCCTGATCTAGTTGGGTACCAGATCTTGGATTTTTTAGAGGTGATCATAGAGGCGTTCTTCATCTGGAACAAAAGGCTGACGAAGAAGACAGCAACCAGGCTGATTTCGTAAAGGGCCTTCAATCGAGTCCAGAAATCTCAAGATTTGTTCGTTGCTGGTTCCGCTGCACCCAAGGTCCGTGGGAGGAGCTGGGATCGTGCTCCAACACCTATATGAGATGGGATAGTCCCTCTGAGATTATTATGTCCCACACTCAAAACCTTGATACTTGAGAGATTGTATAGACAGGGAGGAATCATGCTTGATAACTGGTTTAGTCCTACAGCGAGGACAATAAGAGAGGGTAGACGGCACAAGGAAGATGGAATGACTTTCGACAGGGTGTTCGCTGCAAGATGAATATTGGTGGCAGAGGACAGGTTCCCTAACCAAGGAGGGATGCCGCCTGTAATCCTGTTGCTGGACAGGCGGAGGTAGTCCAAAGAGGAGAGGTTGGTGAAAGAAGTTGGGATGCCTCCTGTAAGATCATTCCATCCGATGTCCAAGACAATGAGCTGAGGAAGTGATCCCAACTCATGTGGCACTTGTCCGTTTAGAAGGTTCTTATGTACGTCAAGTGTAATTACCTGTCTGCAATTTCCAAGACTGGATGGAATTTGTCCTTCCAGAGAATTCAGGCTTAGATGGAGATATCGCAGCCGATGCACAAGGCCAAGCTCTTGTGGAATGTATCCGTTGAGTTTGTTTTCTTGGAGACTGAGTCTTCGGAGGAATGTGAGGTTGGCTATGGATGGTGATATGGTGCCAGCTAGGCCAAGAGAGGGTAAGTCCAGAGCAATGACCCGCTGAGGCTGCCGACTGCGACATGTGTCACCTTTCCACTGGCAGAAATGAAGCGACTTGTTGTCCCAGGAGGACAGAGCCCCATATGGATCATCATATATATTAGACTTGAATGAAATGAGAGCCAAGTGGTCACTCCCGCTTCTGCTGTTATTTCCCATCAAGGGGGTTGCACTGCTGGTGATTGCAGGGAATTGGGGAGATGGGAGCAAAATATGACATAAGAGTAGAAGGGTGGCATGCATGAGAGAGGACCACCAAGATGCCCTCTTTGAGTTGCAGAGACAACCCATGTACGCTAGGAAGTTGAGAGGAAAACAATGAACAAGATAACTTGGGGGAAGCTTGATTTGGATGACCTTCTAAGAGCTAGCATGCAGACTTTATAATAGGATTTCTTGGCCAGCTGATGTCTGGAGGAGTCTCTATTTAGTCAGGCTTAGCGTGGTTGGTGGGTCTCTAAAAAAGAAACTGAGGAAAGATGAATGAAATTACGTGCCAGCTGGCATTCTAGCGGAAGGAATTTCTGCCGCACATCCATGCACAATAATTGAGCGTGAATGATGGAAGAACTAAAGAAAGAAGCAGCAGTCTTGTCCTATAATTGCATCGCATGCATCCTTTCAAACTTGAAGTTTTTAATGTCTCAAATACTTGGACGCAAGAAACATTTCAAGATAACTTTCTCACATTTTATACCACCAAATCACGATGCGTTTATAATTACATATTTGTTTCTAACATTAATTTGAAAGTTGATTATCAAGTCTATATAATAATCAGCAATCATTTTTATAAACTTAAACATAATTATTCATTATATGTATATCAATAAACATATGCGTAGACATGGAAGATACAGATGTGTTTTCGTGTCTGATTTTAGATGATTCCTGTGTTGGATTTTTGTTTTTCTGGAACACCTGACATCTGGCACCTATCTCATGTCCAGATTATATTAACCAAATGCTCGGTTAATAGAAATCTCATTCTTGTTTTAAGAAATTCAGAAATCTCATTCAAAGAATTCGATCCCATATGGTGAGTTTGTAATGCTAGTGCTGAGTATTTCTTTGAGCGATAAGGGACGGCACAGGACATTATATTCAGGCACAAGTCTTTTCTTTTCTTTTCTTTTCTTTCTTCTTCTCTTTTTTTTTTTTTTTTTTTTTTTGGTAGCAAAGAGAAGCTTCATTTATATTGCACTGAAAGATACATGGAAGTAACAAAAGCAGGTTGCTGTGTACACAAAGGAGCAACCTTATGCAAGGATAATCTTTTGACTGAAGTCTTTTGACTGACTTGCCGTGGAATAATCTGTGACAGCTGATACCAACCCTAAGGGACGAAAGCAGGTCTTCAAGACTTACCATCGAAGTGGGTCTTGTCACACCCCGAACCCAATACCCGGGTCGGATACGTGATGGCCGCACACTCCTTAGAGCAAGCCCTAAAGAATATGCAAGGCCAAAATAAATCATTACAATCTTAACATCCATAACAATTAATTTCAAATATAATTCATAAAACCTTGCATAATTATAATTTAAATTTCTTTAATTCTCTGATCAGATACTATGACACTCTATTTCTCCTTCTGCTCACCCGTAAATCCAAGTCATAGCCAATCTAAGTCATCCTGTAACTCTGAGAAGAAAAAGAAAGATGAAGGGGTGTGAGCTTTACAGCCCGGTAAGAATTCCCATATCACACTGATATAGTAATATAATCTGAAAATAAGAATAAGCAATAAAATATAAAATCTCATGTTCAATGTCCAGAATAATGCAAACATCCATAAATTTTCTGTCTTATTAAAATAGATGCATCATCATATGTTAACAGGTGAAACACTTTTATTCAACAATTGTTTCATACCTTCTCTTTCATTTCTCTTTTCATATTCACATGATTTTTAACATTTTCTTTCTAGCTCTGGACTATCTGAGTCTATACCTCAATCATCATCTGGATCGAATCCACTTAAAAAGTCTTTCAAGACTGTCCCACGATGAGCTCCTGGCCGGCTGTCCCACGTACGAAAGTCCGTGAGAGGCTGTCCCAGACATAAGCTCCTGGCGGCCTGTCCCAGGCATGAGCTCCTGGCCGGCTGATCCACCTGTAAGCCAGTGGGGGCTGTCCCAAGCATAAGCTCCTGGCGGGCTGTTCCACATGACAAGGCTAGTCCATACCATATATCTCTTTCTTTTCATTTAATCATTATGTGTTGATTTCATCAAATCAATTCTGTCTTGCATTAGGATCAATTCAGATATATCATATCCATATAATCATGCCATCAATCTCTGATACATATATATTGACATAACATACTCATGCTCAAAATCAAATAACAGTATCTCAGGTATTATAAATTCATCGATCTCAAATCCGACGATACAAAATCAATAATACAAGGCCAACAATAAAATAGCATATATATAATGGTGATAATGTACAGGAATTCTTACCTTTACCGGTGACTGATCCAAACACAGAAATCAATGTTCTTCTTTGATTTATGAATTTCTCTAACAAGATATTCCACTCGATATCATATGCAGACAATCATCTCTTCATAACCCTGATCAATATAAAAATCACATATATGGAGAAAATTACCGATAATTGATCCTAATACACAAATCGAGGATCTCTCTTAGGATTAATCAAAATTAGGACTTGTCTATGTATCAAGATCCTCCACTGATCCATAAGACTTCTAGAGAGAAAAAATCCATGAAGAGAGAGAAAATTCTAGAGAGAGAAAGTAGAGAGAGAAAGTGGAGAGAGAAATCTTCGTATCCTTCAGATGAGAAAATCATGGTCGAGATCATCAGAGGTCCTATCAGGGTAACTCAATATGAATCAAGTGTTACAAATTTCGAATAGGATCAAACTGGGATCAGATCTACCGCACGAATTTCGGAGCAATCTCGGATCATCTTATTTTCATCTCAAGTTTATCCTAGAGTCCGTGATGCAGTCAGAGAGAGAGTAGAAAGGTTCTAGAGAGATAAAATCCACAAAAAGAGAGAAAGATCTAGAGAGAAAAAATAGAGAGAGAATCTAGAGAGAGAAACTGGAGAGAGAACGTAGAGAGAGGAGAGAGAAAATTTTTTCTCTCTTCTTCTTCTTTTTATTTTATTTTATTTTTATTTTTCTCTTTCTCTCTTTCTTTTTCTTTTTTTTCTTTTTTTCTTTTTCTTTTCTTTTTCTTTTTCCTTTTTCTTTTCTTTTCTTTTCTTCTTCTTCTTCCTTCTTCTTTTCTTTCCTTCCCGTGGCTTGTTTTTGACCGAAACAGGGGATCTTTGATCCCCTCCTTGGTTGGCCGGCTGGTGGCACAGCCGGCGTGGGGATGGTCGGCGGCCGAAAGAGAGGTGATCCGACGGCAAGAGGCGACCAAACCGGTGGTCGGCGGTGACCACCGACGATGGAAAAACGACAAAAAAAGAAGATTCTTCCACAACAAAATCCGGTGACTCCGGTCGCCGGCGAGCGTGCACATCGACACGGAAAGGAAGGGAAAGGAGAGAGGAAGGGGAGGAGGCTTACCTACGTCGCTGGCGAAGCTTTTTCGGTGAGAAATTGGACGTCACAGTGATGGGTCTCTGTGAGAAATTTTCGACGATTGCCGCCGTTTTGCCCTGGGATTTTCGATAGAAAGGAGAGAGGAGGGATCTCCTCCTTAAATAGGGCCGGAGGGAGCTTGTCTCCGACTCCAATTGGGAGCCGGTGAACGGAGGAAGAAGACTCCCTTCGGGAGTCTTCTCTCCTGTTTCTTTCCTTTTTTTATTTTTTATTTTTTATTTTGGGCTGTGGCTGATTTTGGGCCGGGGTGTTACATTCTCCTCCCCTTCAAATAATTTCGTCCTTGAAATTAAGTTATGTTATTTAAAATAAATTTCAAAGTATACATTCTTCATGTCATTCTCAAGCTTACGATAATGTCTTATATATTATTTATTTCTCATGATCTTATTATAATAAAAATTATTTGAAATTTTAAACTCATCCCTTCTTATTGATTTCTCAACTTTTTGAAGAACTGTAATATTTTGGACTTGTATTAATATACCACCATTATTTGTCTAATACATTCAACTCAAATTCATAATTATCTCAGACTACCCTTGATAGAAAAATAAATAAAGGTTAAACATCGACACTCTTCACAATCATCGATTTCTTTCTGCACTTGATCTTCCAACAAATTTTATATATAGACTCTCCTCTTAAGAAAAATCTCAATCTTCTATATCAGTTTAAGTAACAATATTAAAAATTTTTTTAAAAAAAAATATGAGATCTATGTCAGGATATTCTAAGTTTGAACTAATATCAGAACTATCAAGCTGTTAATAAACTTGAGATATCTAAAATTTTTTGGCATTATCTACAATGAAGCAACCTACTGACAAGATTATCCAGCTATGATCGGATTAGATCAAAATCTGTAGCATCCTTTTATTATCAATAAAATCCTTCCTTATTTGCAACTAATGTATTTCATCTAATTTCTTTTGATTTAAAAGATTAATATTTCTAATCAATTTAATCCACCACGCTTTTGCTGCGCACTCTGATCTTAATTTATCAAATTATAAAAGTCTATCAAAGATAAAAATATCCTTATATGTTAGATCAATCCAGGATAGATCCAACCTTCAAATTTCATATAAGACTTAGGATAAAATTTTAAGTTTCTTTATCTTTACTACCCTTGGGTATAGCATATAAAAATTAAATCTTGATCCACTTTCTATGTTTGAAATCATTGCATAAGTTTCATCACTTTTCAAGAATCCAACATGTCTAGAATCAATTGGAATTAATCTTAGATTTACCTTACAATCATTTAGATAATTTCTAAATCAATCTTTCTTTTTAAAAGAATTAATTCTAACTTGACAAACTAGAAGAACTCAAGCCAACATCCTTAAGTAGAATCAACTTGATTATTTCTTATAGAGCTCCCTTCATCACAACCCTTAATATTAATCAATAAATCCATACAAAATCTTGTCCCTTGTATAAGTTATTCAAAATTTAACACTAACAAGATGTCTTAGTTCAATTTAAAAAAAAAATAATCCAAACTTTGACTTGAATAATTAATACACTTCACCATCTTCAACAATCACAAGAAAAATTAAAAAAATCTAATCCAAAGATAGTAATACGTATTATTAAGGATTTCATCATAACCTGTATATCATACTCTGATAAAATAAATTTTCTTCTTTAATTTAACAACAATATCAAAATACTTTTGATCCACTTAGAAAAATAAACTTTTAATTTAAAATTCAATGCAATTTGAAAGACAAGAAATTATATTCAGAATATGATATTTTGAGTGACCAAAGACTTTTACCAAGATGTGTATCTCGTATTCTCATAATAAAATTTAAGTATATATATATATATATATATATATATATATATATATTCATCTAAATTAAGTTTATATGACCTCTTATAGATTCAAAGTTCAAAAATATTTCTCTCTCATATGATGTAATTTCTTCTTAGACCATACCCTAATTAACTTTCTTTGATAAGTCCAAAATTCATAATGCTCAGATAATTATCATCGAAATTAAAAAAAATTATCATGATCTTCAATCATATAAGTTTTACATTCCAAAATCCTCTAGTATACTCAACATATCTTATCAATACCTTCCACTTTATTCCAAGGTCAACTCTTTTCATACTTAGGTCAATCTTACTAATTGAAATTTAAGATATAACTCGTCAATTTTATTATAGATAATATATGCCACTTATGCATAAATTTCATCTTAATATCTATTGATTCGAAATCTAAATATTGAATCTTCTCTATCATGTTCCTCATGATCATAACCTAAGTTCAAATATCACTAAAATTATAATTCTGAATAATTATAACCTTAAACTCAAATACCACTTAAATCATATTCTCTAATGATCATAACCTAAATTGTAATATCATTCTATTACATCCTTGATGATCATAATCTTAAACTCTGATATTATCAATCATACTCTATTGATTATAATCCCAAAGTTTTGATATCACTTATATGACAATCCCTAGTGACCTTAAACTTGGGCTGTAGTACTGTTCTGTCATATCCTAATCACTTGTATCATTGTCTCCAAATAAACATCACCTAACCTCTAAGCTTAGATGCCACTCCGTCACATCCTACTGATCTTTACATAAAGTTTTAATATCTCTTCATAATCTCTAGTGATCTTAAACCTAAGCTTTAATACATTCTATCAAATCCTAATCACATATATCATATTTCCTAATGATCATAACCTATGCTCTGATACCATTTTGTCACACACCGAACCCAACACCCGGGTCGGATACGTGATGGCCGCACACTCCTTAGAGCAAGCCCTAAAGAATATACAAGGCCAAAATCAATCATTACAATCTTAACATCCATAACAATTAATTTCAAATATAATTCATAAAACCTTGCATAATTACAATTTAAATTTCTTTAATTCTCTGATAAGATACTATGACACTCTATTTCTCCTTCTGCTCACCCGTAAATCCAAGTCATAGCCAATCTAAGTCATCCTGTAACTCTGAGAAGAAAAAGAAAAATGAAGGGGTGTGAGCTTCACAGCCTAGTAAGAATTCCCATATCATACTGATATAGTAATATAATCTGAAAATAAGAATAAGCAATAAAATATAAAATCTCATGTTCAATATCCAGAATAATGCAAATATCCATAAATTTTCTGTCTTATTAAAATAGATGCATCATCATATGTTAACAGGTGAAACACTTTTATTCAACAATTGTTTCATACCTTGTCTTTCATTTCTCTTTTCATATTCACATAATTTTTAACATTTTCTTTCTGGCTCTGGACTATCTGAGTCTATACCTCAATCATCATCTGGATCGAATCCACTTAAAAAGTCTTTCAAGACTGTCCCAGGATGAGCTCCTGGCCGGCTGTCCCACGTACGAAAGCCCGTGAGAGGCTGTCCCAGGCATAAGCTCCTGGCGGACTGTCCCAGGCATGAGCTCCTGATCGGCTGATCCACCTGTAAGCTAGTGGGGGCTGTCCCAGGCATAAACTCTTGGCGGGCTGTTCCACATGACAAGGTTAGTCCATACCATATATCTCTTTCTTTTCATTTAATCATTATGTGTTGATTTCATCAAATCAATTCTGTCTTGCATTAGGATCAATTCAGATATATCATATCCATATAATCATGCCATCAATCTCTGATACATATATATTGACATAACATACTCATGCTCAAAATCAAATAACAGTATCTCAGGTATTATAAATTCATCGATCTCAAATCCGACGATACAAAATCAATAATACAAGGCCAACAATAAAATAGCATATATATAATGGTGATAATGTACAGGAATTCTTACCTTTACCGGTGACTGATCCAAACACAGAAATCAATGTTCTTCTTTGATTTATGAATTTTTCTAACAAGATATTCCACTCAATATCATATGCAGACAATCATCTCTTCATAACCCTAATCAATATAAAAATCACATATATGGAGAAAATTACCAATAATTGATCCTCATACACAAATCGAGGACCTCTCTTAGGATTAATCAAAATTAGGACTTGTCTATGTATCAGGATCCTCCACTGATCCATAAGACTTCTAGAGAGAAAAAATCCATGAAGAGAGAGAAAATTCTAGAGAGAGAAAGTAGAGAGAGAAAGTGGAGAGAGAAATCTTCGTATCCTTCAGATGAGGCAATCATGGTCGAGATCATCAGAGATCCTATCAGGGTGACTCAATATGAATCAAGTGTTACAAATTTCGATAGGATCAAACTGGGATCAGATCTACCGCACAAATTTTGGAGCAATCTCAGATCATCTTATTTTCATCTCAAGTTTATCCTAGAGTCCGTGATGCAGTCAAAGAGAGAGTAGAAAGGTTCTAGAGAGATAAAATCCATAAAAAGAGAGAAAGATCTAGAGAGAGAAAATAGAGAGAGATTCTAGAGAGAGAAACTGGAGAGAGAAGGTAAAAAGAGGAGAGAGAAAATTTTTTCTCTCTTCTTTTTCTTTTTATTTTATTTTATTTTTATTTTTCTTTTTCTCTTTTTCTTTTTTTCTTTTTTTTCTTTTTTTCTTTTTTTTTTCTTTTTCTTTTTCCTTTTTCTTTTCTTTTCTTTTCTTCTTCTTCTTCCTTCTTCTTTTCTTTTCTTCCCGTGGCTTATTTTTGACCGAAACAGGGGATCTTTGATCCCTTCATTGGTTGGCTGGCCGGCGGCGCAGCCGGCGTGAGGATGGTCGATGGCCAAAGGAGAGGTGATCCGACGGCAAGAGGTGGCCAAACCGATGGTCGGCGGTGACCACCGACGATGGAAAAATGATAAAAAAAGAAGGTTCTTCCATAACAAAATCTGGTGACTCCGGTCATCGGCGAGCGTTCACATCGGCACGGGAAGGAAGGGAAAGGAGAGAGGAAGGGGAGGAGGCTTACCTCCTTCGCCGGCGAAGCTTTTCCGACGAGAAATTGGACGTCACAGTGATGGGTCTCCGTGAGGAATTTTCGGTGATTGCCACCGTTTTGCCCCGGGATTTTTGATGGAAAGGAGAGAGGAGGGATCTCCTCCTTAAATAGGGCCGGAGGGAGCTTTTCTCCGACTCCGATTGGGAGCCGGTGAACGGAGGAAGAAGACTCCCTTCGGGAGTCTTCTCCCCTGTTTCTTTCCTTTTTTTTTATTTTTTATTTTTTATTTTGGACTGTGGCTGATTTTGGGTCGGGGTGTTACAAGTCTTCCACGTAGAAAGTTCTAGGACTACTGTTTGGTTTCATGTCTCACGCGGAGGACATCCTCACGGCAGAAAAGTTAAAAAGAAGACAAACAAATGGACGATGATCCAGATGTGCAGTTGATTAAGCCCAAGAGGACCTATCGCTATCGTCTTGGATAGCCATCGAAATATCAGATAACGTCACTTTCAACAATTTGACCGGCTGATATTACTACTTTAACATTATACGCGCTAAATCTTGCCCTGATCCCTCCCCTGCGTTTCAACCATGATACTAAAAAAGTACTGTAAAATATTGTACATAATTCAACATCATCCATCTTAAGATAGATGGCCACACACGTGTATTAAAAAAAATTATCAATAAAAAAAATTATAAATCTCAAAAATATTTGATAGTTTGGATAGCCATCCATTATTAATATTTGATAGTTTGGATAGCCGTCCATTATAAATAATGGACGGCATCTAATCATGTACAACATTCTGTGGTATTTTTTGAGTACCATCAAAAATCTCATTTCTTCAACCATATGATCATTGATATCGTTCTCGAACAACGACGATTGCATGCATGATATTTACACGTGCCAGCAATCAAGACCGTTGAACAATTTTCTGGAATCCAATCGCAAACACAAGTTTCTATGCAAGATTAACCAGCTTAGGACCATCCCCTCTATGTAATGTCACACCTTATGTACAAATACAACTTGACAGTTATATAAAAATATATTATAAATCATGTATTATCGTAAATCTATCATGAATTTCATCTATGATTTCATCTGATTTATTATTCACATCTCGTTAACATGATTCAAGTCAATAATTATCTTTCAGTTTTCCACTAATCATGTTCACACTTCGGCCTATGACTAGCAAACTATAATCCATACTTCGATTTATGATAGCAAACTAAAATATCCATACTTTGACCCATAATAGTAAATCAAAATATCCATCCTTTGACCTACGATGGCAAATTTAGATACCCATATTTTGACTCATGATGGCAAATCAGAATGTTATGATTCAGCTAAAATATCACAATCCAACCCGTGATTGACAGTCCACATCATCATTAGTCCAAATTCTCTTACACGATTAATAAATCATTCAATAATTTTAAATTGTATCTTTTGCTCCATTTCAAAATAGCCAATGTCTTATACTAAACAATCAATATGTGATACATATATATAATAAAGAACCATATGCTTATATATTCGTATCAATGATCATACTCTAACGATGATCATTTGGCATAAAATCAAAAATCATCATATATAATAAAAAAATATATACATACATACAGATGATCATGTAAAGAAATCATTATCCCTATCTATTTCAGACTCAAGCACAGCAATTGATCAACTCCTTGATCAATGAATCCAGGGACAAGATGTTCCATCTCGACATCTTGTGCAAACAACTACACCTTTACATAATCAACGTCAACATAACAGCCATAGACGATTATGGACAGTGAAAATATTAAGATAGCACTGTAGGCCTATGACTCTTCCCAAGGTCAATTGATTAATCTAGATTTGTCTAGATTTTGGATCCTCCACTGATCCATAGAGTATCTAGAGAGATAAAGTAAGAAAATAGAGAGAGAATAGAAGAGAGAGAAAATAAAGAGAGAAAAAAAGAAAGAGAATAATTTTTTTTTCTCTTAAAATATTTTTCTAGTTTTCTTCTCTTCTTCTCGTCACAGAAAAAAAAAGAAAGATCTCAGACCGACCACCTTTCATAGCAGCAGTGACCCCAATGACTGGCGATAGTGGCTCTAACTTAGGCTACTCGATCACAGCCATGTCTCACAAGGATGGTTGTCTTGGTGGAAGAAAAAAAAAACAAGAATAGAAGGCTTAATCCAGAGCTAATGGCTCAATCAGGTCATCAAAGTCTTTCTAGGATCCAGGAGAAAGAAAAAAAAATTGAACAAGAATAGAAGAGCAATACCACAACTCTGATAATAAATTGACAGTGGCTTATCCAAATGCTCGATAAAAAACCGAATAAATCCCATGAATTTCGCCAGTGGTTTGAGTAAAAGATTAGGGCGATACTTGGACGAAGAAGGGAGGAAAATTTATAGGCTACATCCTACGGCTTTCATTTGAGCCCTATGAGCCTTCTAGGACTATTCTTCTCCATCAAAATCGAAGAAGACGATTTTGATCTTGAGTCTTCCTCCCTCATGTTAGGCATATGAGCAGTGGCCTTAGTGGCCCTTCTAGGCCCATCTTTGTTGGACCAGGCCCACAAGGAAACAGGCCCTTGCATCAATTCTACACATGATGCCTTAATCAACACCGGTGCAGAGGAATAAATGAACCGCAATCTCATCAACAACCACCTAACATGCAGAAGTGCGTCCTGCTTTGATAGTCAGATTGCATAGCACCAGCTAGCCGAAAGAGGAAAAAACGATCTTTGGGCAAGAAGACTGAAAAGAACAGGATAAACTAAACATGATCAACAGAGGATGCAGTAGCATTGTAGAAGCATCAACCTTCAGAGTAGCTCACTCCAAACAACTTGTACAGGTACCAACCACCATATTTAGACAACAATATATCTGACATAACAAGGCAAGAAAAAGAGCTCACAATCCCCACCCCACCACCCTTGGGGGAAAAAAAACCAAGAAAAAGAAAAGAAAAAAAAAAAAAAAAAAAAAAACATAAAACCAACCAACCAACCAGACATACCCAAAATGCATCATCAGATGGCCGGTCCAGATTCATCATATATCCTGAAAGATGCAAAAACAATATCCTGAAAGAACATCTAAAAGCACTTCCTGTGAACAATGGCCGGTCCAGATTCATCATATTCTGCCTTTGATATCCACATCTGAAATGCATTTAGAATAAAAGGGCAAGCAAAGAAAACCATCAGAAGATAAGGAAAATAAGGCACCAAGGCAGATCCAAAATAGGGGAGAAAAGACAAATGATGATGGTTTACCTGCTGGAATGTGATAAGAGAAGCCAAGATGGAACCTCCAATCCACACACTATAATTCCTTTCAGGTGGTGCTACCACCTTGATCTTCATGCTGCTAGGAGCAAGTGCGGTGATCTCTTTGCTCATACGGTCAGCAATGCCCGGGAACATAGTGGACCCTCCACTAAGCACAGTGTTCCCATACAAGTCCTTCCTGATATCTACGTCACACTTCATGATAGAATTGTAGGTAGTCTCATGGATACCAGGGGTTTCCATACCAATGAGAGCAGGCTGGAAGAGCACCTCAGGGCACCTGAATCGCTCAGCCCCAATGGTGATGACCTGGCCATCAGGTAGCTCATAGCTTTTCTCAACTGCCGAGCTGCTCTTGGCAGCCTCGAGCTCTTGCTCATAATCAAGGGCTACATAAGCAAGCTTCTCTTTAATGTCACGAACAATTTCCCGCTCAGCTGTGGTAGTGAAGGAGTACCCCCTCTCAGTCAAAATCTTCATCAAAGCATCCGTCAGATCTCTACCAGCAAGATCAAGCCGCAAGATAGCATGTGGAAGTGCATATCCCTCATAGATCGGGACTGTGTGGCTGACACCATCACCAGAGTCCAGCACAATACCTGCACAGGGGGGACAAATGGGGCTGATATGTATTACCATTTGGTAAGCAATTTTTAACAAGAAAAAAAATGAGCCTGAAAGTAATTTGTCAAGTTTTGACAATGCATTTTTCATTTCATCATCTGGACCATGATAGTTTCCGCAAGACAAAAAATTCGTTTCTTAAAACCAAGGAATTTCAGTTTCTCCAAGAAAACCATAACTGAATGAAGGCATGGCACTAAATACTGCATCAGAGAGATTCGGATCCTAATAAGTTAGTATAGTTCTGCCTGAGAAGGAGGAAGATAAAACGATAGCAAACAGATTGCTGTTTTCCTAAATTTGATCACAAATTTAAACACCAGAAAATTACCATAAATCTAATGATCCCTGGAAATGATGAATGTAAAACAAAGAGAGAGAATCAGAGCTTAATGAAGCAGCCAGAAGGTTAACTTGTGGTGACCAAGGTAGCAACAACAACAGAGAGGAAAATTTTGATGCCATGTCTTTCAGCAAATAATCTTGACTAGTTCTTGGGTGAAAGAATAAACAAACATTCAAAAAACCTTTGATCACCAACATACCAATATAGCACAACTAAACAGAATAATCTAAAAATTGGAAGAAACAGAAAAACTATGTCGAAGTACCTTGACTGAGGAGGTTCGATAACCTAACATTCAAATAAAGAATATAAATAAACATACCTGTTGTACGTCCACTGGCATAAAGTGAGAGGACAGCTTGAATGGCAACATACATGGCAGGAACATTAAACGTCTCAAACATTATTTGTGTCATCTTTTCCCTGTTGGCCTTTGGATTCAGAGGGGCTTCTGTGAGAAGAACCGGATGTTCTTCAGGTGCTACACGGATCTCATTGTAGAATGTATGATGCCAGATCTTCTCCATATCATCCCAATTACTGACAATTCCATGCTCAATAGGGTATTTCAAAGTCAGTCTCTTGGACTGGGCCTCATCACCAACATATGCATCTTTCTGTCCCATCCCAACCATGACACCAGTGTGGCGGGGCCAACCAACAATACTTGGAAAAACAGCCCGGGGAGCATCTTCTCCAGCAAATCCAGCCTATTGCGAAGGATTCAGGGCATTTTAGTTAAATACAATACACTATATGAAAACATTAAATGCAACTTCCTACATTCTTTCCTAAATATCAGTCCTACAGTATGATACCAAACATATTTCTCACCTTCACCATCCCCGTTCCATTGTCACAGACAAGGGGTTGAATGTCCTCGGCATCAGCCATACTTTATGTTAAACCTCCACACAGCCTATCCATGAGAAGGTCAGAAGTTATGTCACGCCCCGAACCCAACACCCGGATCGGATACGTGATGGCCGCACACTCCTTAGAGCAAGCCCTAAAGAATATGCAAGGCCAAAATAAATCATTACAATCTTAACATCCATAATAATTAATTTCAACAATAATTCGTAAAACCTTGCATAATTACAAATTAAATTTCTTCAATTCTCTGATCAGATACTATGACACTCTATTTATCCTTCTGTTCACCCATAAATCCAAGCTATAGCCAATCATAAGCATCCTGTAACTCTGAGAAGAAAAAGAAAGATGAAGAGGTGTGAGCTTTACAGCCCAGCAAGAATTCTCATATCACACTGATATAGTAATATAATTTGAAAATAAGAATAAGCAATAAAATATAAAATCTCATGTTCAATATCCAGAATAATGCAAACATTCATAAATTTTCTGTCTTGTCAAAATAGATGCATCATCACATGTTAACAGGTGGAACACTTTTGTTCAATAATTGTTTCATGCCTTGTCTTTCATTTCTCTTTTCATAATCACATGATTTTTAACATTTTTTTCTGGCTCTGGACTATCCAAGTCTATACCTCAGTCATCATCCGAATCGAATCCACTTAAAAAGTCTTTCAAGACTGTCCCAGGATGAGCTCCTGGCCGGCTGTCCCACGTACGAAAGCCCGTGAGAGGCTGTCCCAGGCATAAGCTCCTGGCGGGCTGTCCCAGGCATGAGCTCCTGGCCGGCTGATCCACCTGTAAGCCAGTGGGGGCTGTCCCAGGCATAAGCTCCTGGCGGGCTGTTCCACATGATAAGACTAGTCCATACCATATATCTCTTTCTTTTCATTTAATCATTATGTGTTGATTTCATCAAATCAATTCCGACTTACATTATGATCAATTCAGATATGTCATATCCATATAATCATGCCATCAATCTCTGATACATATATATTGACATAACATACTCATGCTCAAAATCAAATAACAGTATCTCATATATAATAAATTTATCGATCTCAAATCCGACGATGCAAAACCAACGATGCAAGACCAACAGTAAAATAGCATATATATATAATAGTGATCATGTACAGGGATTCTTACCTTTACCGGTGACTGATTCAAGCACAAAAATTAATTTTCTTCTTTGATTTATGAATTTTTTTAACAAAATATTCCACTCGATATCATATGCAGACAATCATCTCTTCATGACTCTGATCAATATAAAAATTACATATAGAGAAATTATCGATAATTGATCCTAATACACAAATCGAGGACATCTCTTAGGATTAATCAAAATTAGGACTTGTCTATGTATCAGGATCCTCCACTGATCCATAAGACTTTTAGAGAGAGAAAATTCATGAAGAGAGAAAAAATTCTAAAGAGAGAAAGTGGAGAGAGAAACCTTCGTATCCTTCCGATAAGGCAATCATGATCGAGATCATCAGAGGTCCTATCAGGGTGACTCAATATGAATCAAATGTTATAAATTTCGAATAGGATCGGACTGAGATCATATCTACTTCACGAATTTCGGAGCTATCTCGGATCATCTTATTTTCATCTCAAGTTTATTCTACGGTCTGTCATGAAATCAAAGAATTAGAAAGACTCTAGAGAGACAAAATTCATAAAGAGAGAGAAAAGTCTAGAGAGAGAAAATAGAAGAGAATCTAGAGAGAGAAACTGGAGAGAGAAGGTAGAGAGAGAAGAGAGAAAAAATTTTTCTCTCTTCTTCTTCTTTCTTCTTCTTTTCTTTTCCCATGGGTTCATTTGGGCCGAAACAGGGGACGCAATCCCCCCTTCTTTTCCGTCCAAATCCACCACAGGATCTCGTCGAAACGATGGGAGGGGAGATCTAATTGAGACGGCGCAACCGTGACACTCGGTTTGGGTGCTCGCTGGCGGCAAACGGCGTCGAAAAACACACACACACGGACGGCCAAAACAGAGGTTTCAAAATCTCGATGTTTTTCTCAAAAAAAAACAGCAATAAATCGGTAGAAATCCTGATTTATAATCAAAAGAAATTGAAGAAAGGAGTCTTTGATTCATTACTTTGCTCTTTGTGGTGTTTTTGGGCCACTAAATCGTCGGCCAAAACCTTCAATCCGAGAATAAGGAAAATCGGAAGAAAGAGAGATTTTAGGGTGATTCACGAAGGAGGAGGCGAGGGGCTTGGATTTTATAGAGGAAGAATCCATTTTTTACTTGGATTCCCCTCTCCTTTTCACGGGGGGAAGAAGACTCTCAACAGGAGTCTTCTTCCTCCCGATATCCTCTGTTTTCTTTTTTTTTTTTTTTAATCTGGGTTATTACAAGTTAAATAATGCCCGACAACTTTAAGCAGGTAATGGTGGTAAGATGGAAATCTTGCAACAAGAAAGGGGGATGCAAAAAAACTTCTCAATGCTGGTCTACAGGAAATTATGAAGTAGAAGAATATCCTAAATTCAAATAAATAAAGTACATCTCTAGTAAGAATCATTCCCAGTTTTCATGCACTCATTATGATACCCGAGCAAATGGTTATTTCATCTGATTCAAGTGAATGAGAACGAACCTTACTTCACCATTTTCTCCATGTTCCATCTTTACAAGATAATAAGAATATGATAAAGAAATGCAAAGAACAACAACTAAATATTGCGAGTAACACAAGCTGGATTCACAATTGTTATAAAGCTTTATACAGCGGACAATCAAGTTTTTCATTTCTTTGATATTCAAAGAATGTACCAACCCTTATCAAGCACAAAACCGTACCACTTGGAACTATACATGAATAACAATGAATGACATAAAAAAACAGCTCCTGAAGTTTTCGAAGACCACCAGAAGATCATGCTTATGTGAGCCAAAGGGAAGTTGATATAGGTAGGCACCATGATGCATTTGATGGTCAGAACATGAGATCGAACCACAGCCAAGGCAACTTCCATGCAGAGCTACATTATCTTATTTTATTTTTTAGATCAGAACATTCAAAGCTACAATGACAACAAAAACAAAATGGAAACAACTTCAAAAAGTTCATCCTTGCGCATCTAGACTAAAAATTCAGAATTACTTGGAACAGTGGGGTCATTATGCTATTTTGGATTTAAAGCATGCTCACTGGATGTCTCTGTATTTACCTTTTCTCAACATTTTGCCAATATATTAAAGTGAGGAAATAGGTAGAGATAGAAGTACAACGAGAATCCTCAATGATAGAAGAAAATCATCAACAAAGTAGCATTCTTTTATTAATGTGATGCAGCTTTTATCCATACTTTAACCAAATGCACCAGCGCCTTGACAAAAGAAAAAGGTGCAGCAAAAGTAGAAGGTAAGTTCTCTTTTAACTTTTGGCATCTTGACTATCAGATTTCTAGGCATGCTAATATGGTAAAGCAGTGAATAGGAATCCTGATTTCCCAGCTCGCGTAAAGGAAGGACAGCCACACCGACAAATAATCCTACATTCAAATACCATATAGAAACTTCACTGAGGCATTTCACGACTACCATCTATTCCTTCCAAAACAGATATTAGCATCTTATTATGTTTTAAGAACATTGTGACACATTTCTAATTAATTAATAAGGCTGGTGTAACTAACTCTGGAATTAGATGGCAGCAAATATGGGTGTGAGCCATTGAATGGAATCTATTGGTTAAACTGAGAGAGATTAGGAGTCCTGGTAGACCTTGAAAATCCAGTCTCAACCTAATATTTGGAAAAGTAAAAATTATTGCCCTCCAAAATAACAAAAGAACAATACAATTTTAAGAAACATTCTGTTATGGTGTGCATGCAGACTTAAGAAATCAGAAACGCAAAGAAGGTAAAATAACATTTAATAACAGTGAAGGGAGATCGAAAGAAAGTAAAGAAAAAAAGGGAAAAAAGAAAAGATGGAATCCATCTTAAAAATAAATTGTATTCTTAATATTCCATAAAATCCATGTAGAGTCAGCACCTATCATTGATAGATATCCATATCGACCAAACAAGCATAAAATGCTTCTTAATCTTAAGAAGACTTCCAACCAACTTACGCTGACCAAGGCTCCCCGTAATGGATACATTTGCTTAAAAAGGATCACTATTAAAATTAAACTCATAGCATCTAGTCATTAACCTCACTATGCAGATGACTTTAAACTCATGTTAAGCCATAAGTAGCAATTTCCTCTAGGTGTCAACTGCTAAAATGAAGAGATACGGTGAAAGAGGATCACCTTAACTAATACCTCCGATACAATCAATCCAGCTCTCTACTTCACCATCGACACACACAGCAACCTTAGAAGAGAGTAGAATATTGGCCATCCAATCCAACCAAAGTGAGAGGAACCCTCTATGCTTAAAAAGTCTAATAAGATACTGAAGGTTGAGCTCATCAAAAGTCTTAGAAAAATCAAGCTTGCATAAAATTCTTCGTTGAAAGAGTTTTCTAGAGATGTGAAGAGTTTCTACAGCACAGAAGAAATTATCAAGAATGGACCATCCTTAATGTAAGCAGTTTGTGCGAAATCAATTAACGAGGTGCAAAAAGGCTTAAGCCTAATGGCAAGAACCTAGGTAATAATTTTTAAGCAACTATGGATCAGACTTATCAGACGAAAATTAGAGGGTTGAGATGCAGCCTCTTTTTTTGGAAGGAGAGTCAAAAGAGAATAGTTGAGCCTTGCAAGGTCAAGGTTGCTCTAATGTAGCTAATTGAAGAGAGTCAAGATGTTTCTAGAGACGAGTTAGCAAAAGTGTTGGTAGAAAAACGAAGTGAACCCATCCGGACTAAGACTTTTGTCCCCCTTAAAGCTAAAAATAGCAAGTTTGATCTCTTCCAAGGAGAAAGGGGCAACAAGCTGCTGCAAGTTTGAGGGGAGAGAAGGAAAGAGCTACGATCCCAATTGAGATCCAGTAGCAAAACAGAAGGTGCCGATAAAAGATCTTTAGAGTAAGAAGTGGAAGCATTCCAAATCTCGTCAGTTGCCCTTTTGCCAAGAGCCTTTCGCTCACCTTGAAGCTTAAACTAAAAATTAGTGGTTGACCTCAAGATATAAAGACCTTTGGAGTGGGTGGAGGTCAAACAAAATCAAAAGGCAAGTGAGACGAGGATGGGATCAGCTCTGTCTTACTGTGTGCTGGTACATTTCGTTGGAACGGAATGCTAGTATCTTCCTTTGAAAGCAAGGCTCCATTAACTCTACTTTGCACAAAGATCTTCATACCTTTGAACAATGGGAGAACATTAGCAATGGCAAAGACAAGTATGGTCACCAAATTGTCAGGATCTTGCTTGGACCTCTTCTTCAAATGTAAGACCTTCTTTACTCAAGGTTTGAATCTCATGTTTGTCTACTTTGCCTGGAGCCCAGTGATGCTGAATTTCTGTACTCTGTAAATAGCTGTCTAAATTTTTGTAAATATATCTTCTTCAATAAAAGTTGCTAGAAGCTCTTTGCTTCCTTCATTTCACCTTCAAAAAAAAAAAAAAAAAGAATACCGCAAACAGATTTGAAAATGCATCTGTATGTGGAATTTCAAACAGAAGGCTTTTTGAGTTGAGTCAAATTTAGAGAAGCCTCCCCAATCAATGAATTGTAGAAGAGATTATCCAGCTTATGCATCCACAATAGAATGGCTTCAGTCAATTAATTCCACGACAAATCTAACAAATCTAATTCTTTAAAAGTCCTCAGCCATGAGGGGTTAAAACTTTTAAGAGCATAACTTACAATGGCAAGAACCCTTTTAAAACTTTGTATTCCATTCCCCAGTATCTTCTCTCCTTGATAGTTCAATGTTAGAACGAGGGTGGTCAAGTTCCAGCACTTCCAAAAGGCTACCAACTTTTTTATAATATTTGAAAAATTATATTTTGAAAGTGAGACATGAGAGAGCCTATAGGTTTTTGAAGAAGCTTGTAGGAATCTAGCCATAAAGATTATTTTTAACTAGGTCCAAAATTTTACAGGCTTTGCATGAGGCAAGATTCTCAAGAAGACCGCCATGAAGCCTAATTCATATGAGACTAAGGAATTGGAGATGAACCAATTCTATGAAATTAATTTTGATTTAACCATCGGTGGAATTGTTCCCTAGCTCAAGCAACTAAAGCATCGACCAAGATTAAAGTGAAACTGGTAATGCACCGATAAAATTATTTGGGTTGGCAGAGAAATGTTCTGGTTTTCCTTAATAATAGAGACTAGATTAGCCTCCCTTTCTCTCTCAAAAAAAAAATCTAGTTTAGGCCATGGAAGTTGTCAAGGATGACTCCTGAGAATCCACTGAAAGATATATCCAGGTGGACTAGACTCAAAAGTTTCCTGCTTGGGACATCAAGCTCCCCTGGGAAGTTATACTGCCATGACCTCTGACTGCAAAAGATGGAATATTGTTTGAGATAGGGGAAACTCTGTATCCTTCCATACTTCTCTTGAAATAAAAGCCAGGTGGCTGCTGTAGCAGCCTCCTTTACCATAAGAAAAATAAAAAAGAAAAAAGACAGAGGACCTTGAATTGAGTTCCAGGAAAGGAATTAGGTTTGCTGATCCAAACCTTAAGAGGCAATTGTGATGGCCCATGATTCTTGGGCTCATGGCGTAGGCCTATCTCTATTAGGGCCCACCTGTAAGGCAGAGCCCTCCCTCTTCGAGAAATAGAAGTTGCATCCTATTAAAGTAGAGCTCCCCTATTTCTTCTAGTTTCCGCATCGCGCTTGACATCAAGTTTCTCATGCTACACCCATTGCCACTACCTCTCTCTCCCACACCATTTCCTCTTGCACGCCTCCTCTCGCCACCTCTCATGCTTCCTCTCTGCATCCCCCAACATCGACACCTCCCATCCCCCTCTCTCTCTCTTCTTTAGTCCGCCCCTCTTCCTTGCCAAACCCCACCACCAGTACTTGCCATGCCACAACTATCTGATAGCCGCTCAGCCTTCTCCCTCCTCTAAACCTCTCTTTTCTCTCTTTTTGGTGAGCAAGTTTGAGGGCTTTGAGCTCTCATCCACAACCTCCTTCCACCGTCTCTATAGCAACCTAGGTTTTTGTTTTTCAAAGTGGCCTGATCTGGCCCATTGTTGGTGTATGTTGGGTATCCCTCCTTATGAGTGGGATTCAATCTTATAGTATATCATAATAATTAATTAATTTATAAAAAATTATTAATATGAGATCTCTGGTTACCGAGAAGGTGCACCCTTCTTTTAATGAGAAATAAAGTAAAAAGAAACTTAATAAAAAAGGTACTCACTTTTTTCATGGTATCCTGCTAAAAGAGAAAAGAGTTCTCTTTAAGAAATCTTGACAAAGATTGGGACAAGAGGAAGAAAAAAAAATCAAGATATTCGTTATCAGATTTGTGAAGTTCACCTACAGCTCCAACATTAGTTGAAATTATCTCCAAGGATTTCTTGAGAGGAATCCAAGGCAGCTCCAAAGATTGTTTAGAAGGCATCTAGCAAATCATTGGTGAGATCTTTCCATCTTTTATTATTATCCATCTTTCTCCCTTGTAATGTATTATTATGCAAACCAAAAGTTTCTCTTGATGTGATGATCCTCTAATTTGTTTAAAGAAAAACAAACAAATTATAATCCTCAAATTATTGGTATAGAATATTTAGAAAAAGGCTTGGTGGCCTCATGATTTTTTTTCTTTCGCTTTGGAATGATTTTTTAACTATAACGTCCCATTTCACATCCATGCAATAGTTTATCACGATATCTCTGTACAAAAGAAATGGGATAATACTTAAAAATAAATAAACTTTTATTAATATCTTAAGAGTAGTACACTAATGCACAAGTATGCTCGAACATTAATTGGAATGGGACGCACTCTAAAAATGGGAAGATCGGGACACACTCTAAAAATGGAAAAGTTTACCGTAACACTCTTACACACACCACACTTACACTTTCTTCTCACACAAATAATAGTGGGTCTAGACCCCTATTTATAGATGCCATAGGTCAGTGGAGCGCTCTGTTTTTGGCTTCTAGAATGATGTGCAAGAAGAGCCTAGAGAGATAAACAATAGTTCATGATGGATTTTAGGAATTTCAAAGAAATATTTAGAATATCCAAGAGATATCTAGTGAAGAGTAGAGAGAGAGAGTTGTTGTTGATTTTTAGCAATCTTTTGTCCTTGTAATGATAGAACATCCAAAGAGAACCTCTCAAACAATAGCAGGAAAAGATAAAAGACAAACCAACAAATGAAAAGAGGTCAAAGAGGATGAGCAAAGAAAGCAACAACAAAACAAGTAATGTATATTTATAGAATTTTACTATGGTATTTTATAATATTTTATTATAAAAGATACTTAAGATATTAGACATTACCACTTTTATATATTTATTATTTTTTAAAAAATAATAATATTATTATTATTTTTCTTTTTTCTTTCTCCCTCTACTTGTGGCTTCTCAGTGCCCACCACCATCCCTCTGTTCTCCCGCCCGCGGCTCCTCTATCTCCCTCCACCTATGGCTTCTCTGCCCCCCGCCCCCTGCCACTTACAGCTCCTCCACCCTCATCCCCCCTCCCCCAACGCCCTTGGCTCCTCCACCCTTCCCCACCCCCTAGCACTCACAGATCCTTCACCCTCGGTGTCCACCAATGCGCGCGCCTGCAATAACCCCACCATCCCCTGATGCCCTCAGCTTTTGTGCCCCCTGCAGCCCTCGACTTCACCATGCCGCCACCACACACCCTCTCCCTCATCTCCTTCACCTTTGGTGGCCCACAAAGAAAGCTTTTTTAAAAAAAAAGTTCAATTTAATTGTGAAAATAATTTTAATTTTTGAAATATTAACTACACCAACCATGCACATGAGTACTTCAATCGGTTAAAACCTGAGTGGTCCATGTTTAATTTAATAATTAAAAATAAATAAATAATAATAAAATTAAAATATCTTTTGAAGCATCTGGCAAGGCCCGTGCTTATATAAGTCTTCATAATATTTTACTAATATTTGCGGGTCATTTCCTGACTTTAGACCCTGCCAAGTATCTCTCTCGCTGCAGTCATTTTTTTAACAATATCTCCTGTATGCAGCCGTTCTTTGGGTACTTTGCTGGAACATTGTAACCCAATGCTGATCACCAAAATTAAGCACTCTCGTATCTTGTCTTGTATAGTGCATCTTTGTTGTATGTCATTGATAATTTCGTACTCTTCCTCTCGTATCAATTGTGGATCTACGATGTTCATAATTTGAGAAGGAAAAGCCATCTCAACAAATCGATGAAGATCTAGGCTTTCATTGAAGGTTTCATCAGTGGGTCTCTTTCCAGTGAACATCTCCAGGAGAAGTATTCCATAGCTGTACACATCTCCTTGAGTTGATACATCGCATCCCAAACCGTACTCTGAGATTCATTTTGGTAATGACGTTATATGCTTGTACAAAGACATCGGCAAAAACATAATTAAACATTCAAGATAAAACCCTCAACAGATGAAACAAAGAAGTGGATTATTTCTCTTTGCCAGCCAAAGATTATATTAGAAGCATAAATTCAAATCAAAAGGTAAAAATATATTGTACTATAATCAACAAGCCGGATTATTTCATGCATGAGTAGAAGACGTGATGTGAAAAAATATTGAAAATGATCAAATGTAATAAGAAAATAGAATGAAATTGGTCGAACTCAAACTCAAAAACCTGGGAGTCCACGCGATAGAAGCTTGATATCAACGAGATAGCGATAAGTTAAATAAGATCCGCAAATCAATTTTCAATTTCTTTGCAATTGGAGAATGTTGTATTAGATTCAAGCATGAATAATGTTCTAATTAACTTTGCCAAAGCTGCTTATAGTTAAAAGAGTACCTATCCTTTATTTGGGTACAGCTTTCTACCTGTCTTTAGCTGCTCACTATTAGTATATATTAGCCTATGTAGGAAGAAAATTAGAAGTAGAAAAATTTATGCATGGAGTCTCACCTGGAGCAATATATCCAACTGATCCTTTTATTGCCACCAAGCTAGCAGATATGGAGATCAAGTCAGTAGATTCAGAGAGGAACTTTGCCAGCCCAAAGTCACTCACATGGGCAGTCATGTCAACATTCAGAAGAATGTTTGTCGGCTTAAGATCGCAATGCACGATTGGCACTGGGCTGTGATGATGAAGGTAATCCAGTGCAGAAGCCACATCAATGGCTATGCTCACTCTCTGTTCTAAATTCAAAATCCTCATCGGGATTCGCTCATTCACTTTTGGATGCAGCCACTGTTCCAAGCTTCCATGCTCCATAAATTCAAGAACCAATGCTTTGAAATCATTACCCCTAAAATCAACACCAGAGCATGCAGTTATAATTTTGACCAGGTTGCGATGACGGATGCTCCTCAAGGCCTCACATTCAGCTATGAAACTCCTTGAAGACCCCTGCTGCTGAAGGTTCTGTATCTTTATAGCAACCATCTTTTCATCAACCCACTCCATGACCCCTTTATATACGGAACCAAAACTCCCAACACCAATCAGATTTGCTGAAGAAAACCCATCAGTTGCTTTGACCAATTCGGCATAAGAGACTCTAATAAGTTCTGTTCTCATGGTAGCCATGGATGGATGTCTCTTTCTTGATTTTTCGTTCCAGTAAAGTAAAATGAAGAAGAGAATCAGAGTCAAACCTAGAAGTCCACTGGCAACCGTGATGATCACTACGGAGATAGCAGCTCTCTGTTTTTTCCCGTGCGGTTGGGCAGAGGAACAGGGTGGTAGATGCAGTTCAGGGATGCCACTGCAGATCCTTCGATTTCCAATAAGTGAAAATGCACTCATATTTGCAAAGACCCCGTCTAGCGGAACCTCGCCTTCAAAGCTATTGAAAGAGAGATTCAGAAACTGGAGCGAGTGAAATATTTGGAGATATCCTGGTATATTCCCCGATAGCTTGTTGCTTGAGAGGTCCAGAAATTGAAGGCCTTTTAGATTGCCCAATGATGTCGGGATGAACCCTTCAAAAAAGTTACCACTCATATCAAGGTATACAAGGACCACGCATTTGCCAATGCTATCAGGGATTGCACCGTACAATCTATTCTCAGAAATATCGAGGTTATTGACATTTATAAGGTTGCCAATTTCGGAAGGTAGGAACCCATGTAATGCATTGTGTGATAACCATAGGCCTATGGATAGAGAAGACAGGCTAAGAATCTCTATGGGTATGGTGCCTGTAAGCTGATTGTCAAAGAGAGCGAGTGACTGCAAGTTCTTGCAGTTTCCAAGTTGGGTTGGAATGCTTCCACTCAATTTGTTACCGTGCAGATCGAGCCAATTCAATTGACTAATGTTTCCGAGTGAAGGTGGAATTTGGCCGAGGAAATTGTTGTGAAACATATTCAGTACATGCAGTGCATTAAGATTTCCAAGAGAGGCAGGAATATTACCTGTGAGAAGGTTTGATTCCATGCCAAGTACCGTCAGGCTTTTCAGGTTCCCTATATTTGAAGGAAGGCTTCCAGATATCTGGTTATTGGAAAAAGCAAGGACCTGGATTTCTGTGGAGAGGTTGGATATTGAATTGGGTAAGACACCAGCAAGATTATTGTTGTCGATAAGTAGGGCTCTCAATTTGCTGCAGTTGGTTAGAGCAGTGAGGAAGCTCCAATCGTTGGCCTCCTTGGCTGCTAGTTGGTTCCCGTCAAGGGACAAGACTGACAGGTTCTGTAAGTTTCCAAGGGTACAAGGGATTTTTCCATGGAGATTGTTCATTTGGAGCTGAATAAGATACAGCCCAGAAGCATTAGATAATGAAGAAGGGATAAGTCCGGTGAACTGATTGAAGGCCATGTCGAGCCAACTGAGGTGGGGAAGAGTGCTGCCTATGTCAGATGGGACAGTCCCTCTGAGACTATTATATCCCACACTCAAAAACTTGATACTTGAGAGATTGTATAGACAGGGTGGAATCGTGCTTGATAACTGGTTTAGTGCTACACCAACGACAATAAGAGAGGGTAGACGGCATAAGGAAGATGGAATGACTCCTGACAGGGTGTTCATTTCAAGATCAATGATGGTGGCAGAGGACAGGTTCCCTAACCAAGGAGGGATGCCGCCTGTAATCCTGTTGCTGCCCAAGCGGAGGGATTCCAAAGAGGAGAGGTTGGTGAAAGATGTTGGGATGCCGTTGAGAAGATTCTGATGTAGGTCAAGTGTAATTACCTGTCTGCAGTTTCCAAGACTGAATGGAATTTGTCCTTCCAGAGAATTCAGGCTTAGATTGAGATATCGCAGCCGATGCACAAGGCCAAGCTCTTGTGGAATGGATCCTTTGAGTTGGTTTTCTTGGAGACTGAGTCGTCGGAGGAATGTGAGGTTGGCTATGGACGGTGATATGGTGCCAGCTAGGCCAAGTGAGGGTAAGTCCAGAGCAACGACCCTCTGAGGGTGCCGACTGCCACATGTGACACCTTTCCACTGGCAGAAATGAAGCGACTTGTTGTCCCAGGAGGACAGAGCCCCAGATGGATCATCATGAATATTAGACTTGAATGAAATGAGAGCCAAGTGGTCACTCCCGCTTCTGCTGTTATTCCCCATCAAGGGGGTTGCACTGCTGGTGATTGGAGGAAATTGGGGAGATGGGAGCAAAATACGACATAAGAGTAGAAGAGTGGCATGCATGAGAGAGGACCACCAAGATGCCTTCTTTGAGTTGCAGAGACAACCCATGTACGCTAGGAAGTTGAGAGGAAAACAATGAACAAGATAACTTGGGGGAAGCTTAATTTGGATGACCTGCTAAGAGCTAGCATGCAGACTTCATAATAGGATTTCTTGGCCAGCTGATGTCTGGAGGAGTCTCTTAAAAAAGAAACTGAGGAAAGATGAATGAAATTACCTGCCAGCTGGCATTTTAGCGAATCGAATTTCTGCCGCACATCCATGCACAATAATTGAGCGTGAATTATGGAAGAACTAAAGAAAGAAGCAGTAGTCTTGCCGGCTCATGTACGTTTTCGGTGCACAGTCTTGTCCTATAATTGCATCGCATGCATCCTTTCAAACTTGAAGTTTTTAATGTCTCAAATTCTTGGGACGCAAGAAACATTTCAAGATAACTTTCTCACATTTTATACCACCAAATCACGATTCATTTATAATTACATATTTGTTTCTAACACTAATTTGAAAATTGATTATCAAGTCTACATAATAATCAGCAATCATTTTTATCAACTTAAACATAATTATTCATTATATGCATATCAATAAACATATGTGTAGACATGGAAGATACAGATGCATTTTCGTGTCTGATTTTTAGATGGTTCCTATGTTGGATTTTTGTTTTTCTGGAACACCTGACATCTGGCACCTATCTCATGTCCAGATTACATTAACCAAATGCTCGCTTAATAGAAATCTCATTCTTGTTTTAAGAAATTCAGAAATTTCATTCAAAGAATTCGATCCCATATGGTGAGTTTGTAATGCTAGTGCTGAGTATTTCTTTGAGCGATAAGCGACGGCACAGGACATTATTTTCAGGCAGAAGTCTTTTCCCTCTTTTTTTTGTGGTGGGGGGGGGGGGGGGGGAGGTGTAGCAAAAATCTTTTTGACTGACTTGCTGTGGAATAATCTGTGAGAGCTGATACCAACCCCAAGGGACAAAAGCAAGTCTTCAAGACTTACCATTGAAGCGGGTCTTCCACGCAGAAAGTTCTTGGACTACTGTTTGGTTGCATGTCTCACGCAGAGGATGTTGGGTGGATGTTTGGCCTAGACATCACCTTCCAAGATCTTTTCAGTACCACGCGATACAGTAGGAAGAAAGAAAAAATAAAATAAAAAAGAAAAATAATCAAAATACGTGGATCAGCCATAAAAGGGCTCACCTCCATGGGGCATGCAAACTTCACTATGAAAAAAAAATTTTACAAGAGGAGACCTCACCCTCAACCCTTGTACACCTAATTCTCTCTCACTAGAAGTTCCCCTCACAAAAGCTCTCTCTCTCTTGGAAGATCCCCTGAACCTCTGAAGTGCCTGAAGACCGCTGTCCAGAAGCCTCCTGCTCCTTGTCTCTCAGTGCTTCCGCCTCTCTCTTCTCTCTTCTTGGGTTCTGCGCAGCTGAGAAAATGAACCACACTTCTCTCTGTTCGTCACAGGCCTTTTTAAAGGCTTAAACTGGGTTTAAACATAATTAGATTAGGTTTAGATCTCCTAAACAAGCCAAATCACGCTCTTGAACCATCGGATCGTCATCGGGAACTCACTGGACCGTTCGATCGCGATCGGTCCATGGAATAGTGCCATGGACCGCGTGAAATACGTGAAAAATGCCCACACGGTCCACAGGCCCAGCTGTGGACCGCCCGGTCCATGGTGGACCGGTGTAAAGGGCCAGGCAGGCCGCCTGAACCTAGGCCGGCCTGCACGCGCGGGCCTGGGCCGCGCCTGCACGTGGGCCCGCACACGGGCTGGGTCGAGCATCCCGCACCCCTGGGTCATGCGTCCCACGCGCCGCCGCCTGCGGCTGCACCGCTGCTACCCGCCACCGGCCGCCGGCGGTCCTTCACCACCTCGAGTCTCGTGCCGATTTCAAAAGCTCGTATCTCCTTCATCCGAGCTCCGTTTCGGATGATCTTGATCTCGTTGGACTCCATTTTTCACCGCGAACCTCACTGTAGGCTCAATATAGGCTGAATCTTAAGGCATCAAATCCTAACAATCTTCATCTCAACTTGATATTCGGCCTCCTCCAAATTCTGAGAGCTTCTGGATCTCCTCGCCCCCATGCCCTGGGACAATCGTCTGCTGATCATGGATGGGCAAATATGGGAGTCGAGCTAGGCTGCTCGATCCCATCTCCATCGTATGCTGTGCTCCTCCTGACCTGAGACCTGCTCGAGGCATCGTCCTGCGGCAATAGAAATCTCACTTTGCGACGTCGCCTCTCGTCCTCCCGAGTCTCCTGTCTCGTGCCCGATCTGCCTCCTAGAGCTCCACCTCACTCTGGGCTCCACCTGGCTCCCGAAGCTCCACGTCGCACTGGGCTCCCCGCCAGGAATAATATCATCTGCTCCCCTTCTTCCCCTCCAGCACAATCCTATTGCCGCGTAGCACCCTCAAGATTCCTCCACCAGCTACCGTCCTGTAGCCTCTCGAATCCAGTCTGCTAAGTGAGATAAGATTTCGCCTGAAATCGGATATGTATCGGACCTCCCCCAATCTCCTCACTGCACCATCATGTGTCCTCCAGCTGACCGTCCCAATGCCTCTGATCGCACAGCTCGATCCATCCGGCAGATATACAGTGCCCTCACTATTCTCCAGGGAGTCAAACTGCTTTTCTATGCAACATACATGATAGGGGCATACAGAATCTAATATCCACTGCGAAAAGAAGTAAATACCTCGTCAGATATCTCAAAGACATCTCCATCTGAATCACTGCCGACCGTCGCTATAGCAGCCACCATCCGATTTTTGAGTTGAGGACAATCTCTGGCTAGATGCCCTAACTCCTCACACCGGTAACACCTGGTTTTGCTCGGAGGGACTTAGACCCCCCTCGTTGCGATTTCCTGTCGCTCCGTCTACCGCCTCCTGCTCCTCCAGAAGCCACCAAAGCTGAGCTATCACCACCTGAGCTCGAAGCTGGATTCTCCCTCCTGAGAACCTCATTCTGGAGTATCACCGCGGTGACCTCGTCCATCTTGATAGTGCTCTTCCCCACTAGAAGAGCAGTCATCAAGGACTTATACGAAGGGGGAAGCGACGCCAGCAAAACCAACGCCCTGGTCTTCTCCTCAACGTTCTCGCCAACGCTGAGGAGGTCGGTGAGGATCTTCTGGAAGTGGCTCAAATGCTCCTGCACGCTCTGTCCCTCAGTCATCCGCAGTTGGTAAAACTGCCTCCAGAGGAAAAGTGTGTTGGTGAGAGACTTCGTCGTGTATAACTCCTCGAGCTTTGACCATAGCACCGTCGGAGAAGTCTCGCTCAGCACATGGATCACCACCTCATCCGCCAAGTACATGCGGATGGTACTCACCGCCTACATCTGTAGCCATTTTCAATCCCGCACCTCCATGGTGGTCGGCTTCTCATCGCACAAGAGAGCATCGATCAACCCCTGTTAGATGAGCACGTCCTTCACCCTTACCTGCCACAAGGAGAAATTGCTCTTACCATCGAACTTGTTGATCTCCATCTTGATTGTTCCTGTCTTCTCCATCTTCAGTCTTGCTCACCACCACTGCAATCTGCGTCCTTGTACCGCCTGGCTTTGATACCACTTGTTGGGTGGATGTCTGGCCTGGACACCACCTTTTAAGACCTTTTCAGTACCACGCAATGTAGTAGGAAGAAAGAAGAAACAAAATAAAAAAGAAAAACAATCAAAATACGTGGATCAACCACAAAAGGGCTCGCCTCCATGGGGCATGCAAACTTCACTATTAAAAAGAAATTTTACAAGAGGAGACCTCACCCTCAACCATTGTACACCCAATTTTCTCTCACTAGAAGTTTCCCTCACAAAAGCTCTCTCTCTCTTGGAAGACCCCCTGAACCCCTGAAGTGCCTGGCGACCGCTGTCCAGGAGTCTCCTGCTCCTTGTCTCTCAGCGCTTCCGCCTCTCTCTTCTCTCTTCTTGGGTTCTGTGCGGCTGAGAAAACGAACCACACCTCTTTCTGTTCGTCACAGGCCTTTTTAAAGGCTTAAATTGGGTTTAAACATAATTAGATTAGGTTTAGGTCTCCTAAACAAGCCAAATCACGCTCCTGAACCGTCGGATCGTCACCGAGAACTCACTGGGCCGTTCGATCGCGATCGGTCCATGGAATAGTACCGTGGACCGCATGAAATGCATGGGAAACACCCATGTAGTCCACAAGCCCAGCCGTGGACCGCCCGATCCACGGTGGACTGGTGTAAAGGGCCAGGCAGGCCGCCTGGGCCTGGGCCGGCCCACGCGCACGGGCCTAGGCCGCGCCTGCGCACGGGCCCGCGCACGGGCTGGGCCGCGCACCCACCTGGGTCACACGTCCCGCGCGCCTGGGTCGCACGTCCCACACGCTGCCGCCTGCGGCCGCGCCACTACTGCCCGCCACCAGCCGCCAGGGTCCTCCGCAGCCTCGAGTCTCGTGCTGACTTCAAAAGCTCGTATCTCCTTCATCCGAGCTCCGTTTCAGGTGATCTTGATCTCGTTGGACTTTGTTTTTCGCCGTGAACCTCGCTGTGGGCTCAATGTAGGCTGAATCTCGAGACATCAAATCTTAACAGAGGACATCCTTATGGCAGAAAAGTTAAAAAGAAGACAAACAAATTGATGATGATCCAGATGTGCACTTGATTAAGCCCGAGAGGACCTATCGTTATCGTCTTGGACAGGCGTCGAAATATCAGACACGTCACTTCAACAATTTGACCGACTGATATCACTACTTTAACATTATATGCGCTAAATCTCGCCCCGTCCCCTTCCCTACATTTCAACCACGGTACACCTTCCCTACGTTGCCCTACGTTTCAACCACGGTACCCCTTCCTTACATTTCAACCACGGTACCCCTTTCCTACGTTGGAAACGGATCCCCAATTGTACTTAAAAAATATTGTAGGTGCTATACATACTTCAAAAATATTCGTTAAAAGATAAATGACCGCGTGTGCTTACGTGCATATGTTAAAATATTAAAATAAATAAATAAATCTCAAAAATATTTGAATAGTTTAGATAAACATCACATAACCATTTTTTTTTTAATGGCAATATATATATAGCACCGTATGATACTTTTTGAATACCGCAGAGGATTCCATTCCTCCCTGAGTTTCAACCACGATACTAAAAAAATATTGCAGGATGCTGAGGATCCAGTTCCTCCCTACATTTCAACCACGATACTAAAAAAATATTGTAGGATGCTGTGCATGATTCGACATCATCCATCTTAAGATGGATAGCCACATGAGTGTATTAGAAAAAAATTAAGAAGAAATTTATAAATCTCAAAGATATTTGATAGTTTGAATAGCTGTCCATTATTTATAATCAATGGTATCTAACCATACACAACATTCTATGATATTTTTTGAATATCACCAAGAATCTCATTTCTTCAACCATATGATCGTTGATATCATCCTCGGACAATGACAACCGCATGCACAACATTGACACGTGCCAGCGATCAAGGCGTTTGAGCAATCTGCTGGAACTCAATCGCTAACACAAGTTTCTATGCGAGATTAGCCGACCTAGGACCATCCCCTCTATGTGATGTCACACCTTATGTATAAGTACAACTCAACAGTTATATAAAAATATATTATAAATCATGTATTATCGTAAATCTATCATGAATATCACCTGTGATTTCATCTGATTTATTATTCACATCTCTCATCTGATTTATTATTCACATCTCGTTAACATGATTCAAGTCAATAATTATCTTTCAATTTTCCACTAACCATGTTCACACTTCGGCCTATGACTAGCAAACCATAATCCATGCTTCGATTTATAGTAGCAAACCAAAATATCCATATTTTGATCCATAATAATAAATCAAGATATCTGTCCTTCGATCCATGATGGCAAACCTAGATACCCATGTTTCGACCTACGGTGGCAAATCAGAATGTTATGATTCAGCTAAAATGTCACAATCTAATCCATGACTGACAGTCCACATCATCATTAGTCCAAATCCTCTTGCACGATTAATAAATCATTCCATAATTTCAAATTGTATCTTTTGCTCCATTTCAAAATAGCCAATGTCTTATACCAAACAATCAATATGTGATACATATATATATATATATATATATATATATATAAAATAAAAAATCATATGCTTATATATTCGTATCAATGATCATACTCTAACGATAATCATTTGGCACAAAATCAAAATTCATTACATATAATAAAAAATATTTATACATACATACAAATGATCATGTAAAGAGATCATTATCTCTATCTATTTCATACTCAAGTACAACAATTAATTAACTTCTTGATCAACGAATCTCAAGATAAGATGTTCTACTCGATATCTTGTGCAGACAACTATACCTTTACATAATCAACGTCAACATAAAAGTCAGAGATGATTATGGACAATGAAAATATTAAGTTAGCACTATAGGTCCATGACTCTTCCTAAAGTCAATCGATTAATCTAGATTCGTCCAGATTTTGGATCCTCCACTAATCCATAGAGTATCTAGAGAGATAAAGGAAATGGAGAGAGAGAGTAGAAGAGAGAGAAAATAAAGAGAATGATTTATTATTTTTTCATTTTCTCCCCTTTCCCTAGTTTTCTTCTCTTCTTCTCGTGGAGGGGAAAAAGGAAGATCTCAAGCCGACCACCTTTCATGGCAGCAGTGACCACAATGACTCTACGATAGTGGCTCTAGCCTGGGCTGCCCAATCATGGCCATGTCTCATGAGGATGGTTGTCCTGGTGGAAGAAAAAAGAAAAAACAAGAATAGGAGAAGGCTCATCAAAGGCTTTCTAGGATTCAGGAAAAAAAAAAAAAAAAAAAGATGAAGAAGACTAGAAGAGCAATACCACAACTCCTATGATAAAATAACAGTAGCTTGTCCGAAACACTCGATAAAAAACCGAATAAATCCCACGGATTTCACCGATGGTTTGAGTAAAGATTAGGATAATACTTAGAGGAAGAAGGGAGGAAAATTTATAGGCTACATCCTAAGGCTTTCATTAGAGCCCTGTGAGCCTTTTAGGACTCTTCTTCTCCATCAGAATGGAAGAAGAGGATGACTTTGATCTTGGGTCTTCCTCCCTCGTGTTAGGCATATGAGCAGTGGCCTTGGTGGCCATTCTAGGCCCATCTTTGTTGGACCAGGCCCACATGGAAACGGGCCCTTACATGCATCAACTCTACACATGATGCCTTAATCAACACCAGTGCAGAGGAATAAATGAACCACAATCTCATCAACCACCACCTACTAACATGTAGGAGTGCGTCCTGCTTTGATAGTCAGATTGCATGGCACCAGCTAGCCGAAAAAGAAAAAAATAATCTTTGGGCAAGAAGACTGAGAAGAACAGGATAAACTAAACAACAAATCTAAACATGATCAACAGAGGATGCAGTAGCATTGTAGAAATTTCAGCCAAGCATCAACCTTCAGAGTCGCTCACTCCAAACTAATTGTACAGGTACCAACCACCATATTTAGACGACAATATATCTGACATAACAAGGCAAGAAAAAGAGCTCACAACCCCCACCCCACCACCCTTGGGGGGAAAAAATACCAAGAAAAAGAAAAGCAAAAACAAACAAAAAAACATAAAACATAAACCCAACCAACCAACCAGACATACCTCAAATGCATCATCAGATGGCCGGTCCAGATTCATCATATATCCTGAAAGATGCAAAAACAATATCCTGAAAGAACATCTAAAAGCACTTCCTGTGAACAATGGCCGGTCCAGATTCATCATATTCTGCCTTTGATATCCACATCTGAAATGCATTTAGAATAAAAGGGCAAGCAAAGAAAACCATCAGAAGATAAGGAAAATAAGGCACCAAGGCAGATCCAAAATAGGGGAGAAAAGACAAATGATGATGGTTTACCTGCTGGAATGTGCTAAGAGAAGCCAAGAAGGAACCTCCAATCCACACACTATACTTCCTTTCAGGTGGTGCTACCACCTTGATCTTCATGCTGCTAGGAGCAAGTGCGGTGATCTCTTTGCTCATACGGTCAGCAATGCCCGGGAACATAGTGGACCCTCCACTAAGCACAATGTTCCCATACAAGTCCTTCCTGATATCTACGTCACACTTCATGATAGAATCGTAGGTAGTCTCATGGATACCAGGGGTTTCCATACCAATGAGAGCAGGCTGGAAGAGCACCTCAGGGCAAAAGTTCGTTTCATTTTAGCCAAGGAATTTGGGTTTATCCAACAAAATCATAACAGAATGAAGGCTCGGCGCTAAAAACCGCATCAGAGAGATTCAGATCCTAATAACCTAATAAGTTAGTATAGTTCCGCCTAAGAAGGAGAAAGATAAAACGATAGCAAACAGATTGCTATTTTCCTAAATTTGATCAGAAATCTAGACACCAGAAAATTACTATAAATCTAATAATCCCTGGAAATGACGAATGTAAAACAAAGAGAGGGAATTAGAGCTTAACGAAGCGGCCAGAAGGTTAACTCTTGGTGACCAAGGTAGCAACAACAGACGAAAATTTTGATGCCTTTTTTTTTTTTTTTGGCAAATAATCTTGACTAGTTCTTGGGTGAAAGCATATACAAACATTCAAAAAACCTTTGATTACACCCATAGTGATAGAGCACAACTAAATAGAATAAGTTAAAAATTGGCAGAGACAGAAAAACTATGTTAAAGTACCTTGATAGAGGAGATTCAATAACCTCACATTCAAATAAAGAATATAAATAAACATACCTGTTGTACGTCTACTGGCACAAAGGGAAAGGACAGCTTGAATGGCAACATACATGGCAGGGACATTAAACGCCTCAAACATTATTTGCGTCATCTTTTCCCTGTTGGCCTTCAGGTTCAGAGGGGCTTCTGTGAGAAGAACTGCATGTTCTTCAGGTGCTACACGGAGCTCATTGTAGAACGTATGATGCCAGATCTTCTCCATATCATCCCAATTACTGACAATTCCATGCTCAATGGGGTATTTCAAAGTCAGTATACCTCTCTTGGATTGGAACTCATCACCAACATATGCATCTTTCTGTCCCATCCCAACCATGACACCAGTGTAGCGGGGCCGACCAACAATACTTGGAAAAACAGCTCGGGGGGCATCGTCTCCAGCAAATCCAGCCTATTGCAAAGGATTCAAGGTATTTTAGTTAACTATGATACGCTATATGAAAACATTAGATGCAACTTCCTACATTCTTTCCTAAATATCAGCCCTACAATATGATACCAAACATACTTCTCACCTTCACCATCCCCGTTCCATTGTCACAGACAAGGGGTTGAATGTCCTCCGCATCAGCCATTCTTTATGTTAAACATGCACACAGCCTATTCATGAGAAGGTCAGAAGTTAAATAATGCCCGACAACTTTAAGCAGGTAACAGTGGTAAGATGGAAAGCTTGCAACAAGAAAGGGGGATGCAAAGAAACATCCCAACGCTGGTCTACAGGAAATTATAAAGTAGAAGAATATCCTAAATTCATATAAATGCAATATATCTCTAGTAAGAATCATTTCCGGTTTTCATGCACTCATTATGATACTTCTGCAACGGTTATTTTATCTGATTCAAGGGAATGAGAGTGAACCTTACTTCACCATTTTCTCCATGTCTCATCTTTACAAGATAATAAGAATTTGATAAAGAAATGCAAAGAACAACAACTAAGTTTTTCATTTCTTTGATATTCAAAGAATGTACCAACTCTTATCCAGCACAAAACTATACCACTTTGGAACTATACATCAATAACAATGAATGACGTAAAAAAACAGCTACCGAACTTTTCCAAAACCACCCAGAAGATCATGCTTATGTGAACCAAAGGGAAGTTGATATAGGTAGGCACCATGATGCATTTGATAGTCAGAACATAAGATCAAACCACAGCCTGAAGATGTGTTATCCACTTACTTATTTTAGCTAGCAAGAAAAGGGCAACAATATCCATCTATTTTAGTTAGCAAGAAAAGGGCAACCAAGATTTGTTATCCAATTGGTCTACTTACTCAAAAGGGCGCCAAAGATATGTTATCCAACTGATCTACTTACTTATTTTAGCTAGCAAGAAAAGGAAAAGATTTGCTATGAATCCTTTCTTAATCTGTACAGCTTAGCTAGCATTCTAGATCATTCTTTGAATTCTAGATAGTCCTTTTCGTTTGTATAAAAAAAAAAAGAATCCTCCTTATTAGTTTTTCAATCAAAAAATATGAAGAAATTTTTTTTTTCATTTTAGCTTTCTCTGTTTGCCTTGTTTGCATGATTTCAGAGCCACGATCATTGTGGCCTAGAATATTCTAAGTTTTGTGATGATTAAAACTCATGGAAGAGGAAGCTCAGTCCGATGTTCAGATCGACAGAGTTCCTACCGGCGATCCTTACAACCTTCTGAATTCTGATCATTCGGGCATGCTCCTGGTAAGCGCTCCCTTAACTGGATTGAATTACTTGTCATGGAGTCGATCGATGAAGATCGCACTCAAGGCTAAGGATAAACTTGGCTTTATATATGAAAAATGTGTTATGCCTGATATTGAATCACCATTGTTTGAGAAATGGCAATGAGTCGATAGCATGGTGCTGTCATTGATTTTGAACTCTATCTCTAAAGATTTAGTAGAGGCATTTCATTACATACTGCATGTGAACTCTGGAAAGAACTTGAACAAAGATTTGGTGAAAGCAATGGCCCGTTGCTTTACCAAATTAGATGAGAAATTAGCTCGTTCTCTCAAGAAAATATATCGGTGATGGTATATTTTACAAAGCTGAAAAAGCTTTGGGATGAGTTATCTTGCTTGAGGAATTTTTCGATCTGTACATGTGGGGCTGCAAAAACTGTTGCAAGTATTGAGAATGAAGATAAGTTGATACAATTTCTTATGGGTTTGAATGATAGCTACGATTATGTCCGCAGCCAGATCTTGCTGCTCGATCCATTACCCGCCGTGAATAAAGCATATTCTATGGTGCTTCGTGTTGAAAAACAGCATGAAGTTCTCTCTACTTCAGATTCGATGGATCACGCCGGGGCAATGATGGTTAAAGGATTGAAGGATGAAGGTACAAAAAAGGCTAATATTCAAAAAAGTCAGAATTCTAGTAGCAACAAAAAATGTGACTTTGCTAGAAAGGAGGATCGATTTTGTACCCATTGCAAGGTACAAGGTCATATGCGTGACACATGTTTTAAACTATACGGCTACCCAGATTGGTACAAGGAGCTGAAGCAAAAATATGCTAATCAACAGAATCAGGCATACACAGCCTGAGTTCATGAAACCCCTATGGATGATGATCCACTCAATCCTCCATCTCAGCCAAGTGATCGGAGCGCTAATCTGTCCACCGTAATTCAGCAAGAAATAGCAAAGTATATGAAAGGAAAGGTGACCATGGAGTCAAACACTGCCAATTATTCGAACTTTGCAGATAATGAACCTTATTGGTGTCTTCTTAGCAAAGGTAATGAGAATATTGGTACCTGGATAGTTGATACAAATGCAACCAGCCACATATGCTCAAATATACAAATATTTTTTCAACCACATAGACCACCTAACCCCTCACCCATATACTTACCTGATGGGACCAAACAGAATGTCACATGTATAGGCACTATTTCTTTACATCCGAAAATAACTCTCACAGATGTGTTGTATGTGTCCTCTTTCAAGTACAATATTCTTTCAGTCAGTAAACTTCTACAATCTACTAATACTATGGTTTATTTCTTTCCTTCTCATTGTACTTTGCAGGACCATTGGACTAAGGAGATAATTGCTATTGAAAAAGAACATACTGGTTTATACAAGCTTGATTCTTCATCATTCACACACACTCCTTCACAGTTTGTTTTTCATAAAAGTTGCAATAATGTTCAATCTGTCACAAACTCTTGTGCTCTATGGCATGAACGTTTAGGTCATGTATCCAAGTCTACATTGTTCAAAATCCCAAATATCAATATTTCTATTAAAGATTCTCTACCTTGTGAAGTTTGTCCTTTGTCAAAACAGCAGCGATTATCTTTTCCAATCAGTACAATTTCTAGTAAAACTGTGTTTGAATTGATACATGTAGACTTATGGGGACCATATCATATTCATACAATCACTGGAGCAAGATTTATTCTAACAATTGTAGATGACTTTAGTAGAACAACCTAGGCTTATCTAATGAGAGATAAAACCCAAACCCTATCTCACCTCACTATGTTTTTGAATTTAACAGAAACACAATTCCAGAAACAAGTGCAATTCATTCGCACGGATAATGGCTCGGAATTCATCAATGCCTCTTGCTAATCTATGTTCCAAGATCGAGGGATCCTTCATCAAAAATCTTGTCCTCACACACCTCAACAAAATGGAGTGGTTGAGAGAAAGCACAAGCATATGTTACAGGTAGCTCGAGCACTCTTATTTCATTCCCATCTACCTAAATAATTTTGGGATGAAGCCATACTTATAGCTGTCTACTTAATAAATAGATTACCTTCCTCGGTTTTAAATTGGAAAACACCCTTCAAAGTTTTGTATCACAAATTATCAGATTATAAACATCTTAGAGTCTTTGGTTGTTTATGTTTTGCCACCAACACCAAGCCACACAAAATAAAATTTGAACCACGAGCTACAAAATGTCTGTTTCTTGGATATGCATCTGGGTACAAAACATATAAGGTCTATGATATCAAATCACACACAGTATTTATGTCAAGAGATGTAGTCTTCCACGAGTCCATTTTTTCTTATAAACATGAGCCTTCTATTTCATCATCTAGTCAATATCCTTCATCCACAATTCCTGTACCCATCATACCTGTGACTACACAAAATAATTTTTTCACCCCTATTTCCAATGTTCCAGTTGAGTGTCCACCGCCATCACCTCATCAAGAGTCATGTCCTACACCACCTATTGTACCTCTTATTGCACCTTTTCGTAGAAGTACAAGAACGGTCTCAAAACCAGCTTGGCTACAAGATTTTGTAGCACAAATTACACATGACAATTCTTTACTAATAGTTTTACCTCCTAATCAAGATAGTTCTGCAGGTACATCTTTTTCCCATAACCATTTCATTTCTGCTCCTACCTTTAATCATGATTATCTTACTTTTATTGCTAATGTATTAAGTGTCAAGGAACCATCTTCTTATCATCAAGCTAAGAATGATGTCCAGTGGGTTCAAGCCATGAATCAAGAATTGGACGCCCTTGAGCACAATAATACATGGGAGTTGACTGAACTTCCAGCAGAAAAAAGACTTATAGCTTCGAAATGGGTATATCATATAAAGTACAAGCCGGACGGCACAGTAGATAGATTCAAGGTCTAACTGGTAGCTAAGGGCTATAACCAGATTGAAGGAATTGATTATATAGACAGTTTTTCATCGATTGCTAAAATAGTTACGGTGCGCATTTTTCTTGCCATTGCTTCAGCCAAACAATGGCCTATTCATCAAATTGATATCAACAATGCATACCTTCATGGTTTCATTGACGAAGATCTTTATATGATACCACCGGAGGGTTATACAAAGGCATGCAATGGCCAGGTGTGTAAGCTTATTAAATCTCTTTATGGGTTGAAACAGGCGGGGCGTCAATGGAACAAACACTTTACAAGCAAACTCAAGGAGTTCGGTTTCACTCAGTCATCTTCTAATCATTGTCTATTCATCAAATCCTCTGGAGATGATTTTCAAGCTCTCCTTGTTTATGTTGACGACGTCCTTATCACCGATACAAATGAGCATTCCATTTTCTCCACTGAGAAGTTTCTTGATGCTGAATTCACCATTAAAGATATGGGATATGTTAAATACTTCCTAGGTATTGAACTTGCTCGATCACCAGAAGGTTTGTTCATCAGCCAACGCAAGTATATACTTGACATGCTACAAGACGTTGGGCTTTCTAATGCTAAACATGCCCCTTTTCCCATGGCAAAAGCTCTTCGTTTATCACCAAATATGGGAGATTTAATGCCAGATCCAGAAAAGTACCGAAAAATTGTTGGAAAATTATTATACTTAAGTCTGACTAGACCAGACATTACGTACTCTGTTCAACAACTCAGTCAATTCCTTCAATCACCAAGGATTCCTCACTGGCAAGCTATTGTATAAGTTCTCAAATACTTACGAGGATGTCCTTCCAAGGGAGTATTTTTTCCAGCAGCATCATCCTTCAAGCTTCAAGCTTATTACGATGCTGACTAGGCAGCATGTCCAACAAGCCGCAGATCAATCACGAAATTTTGTATCTTTTTGGGCTCTGCTCTTATCTCATGGAAATCAAAGAAACAAACGATCGTGAGTCGTTCTTCAGCTGAGGCCGAATATAGAAGCATGGCCAGCACAGCTTGTGAGCTCAAGTGGATTTCATTTCTTCTTCAAGATTTTCAGATTTCCCTCCATACTCTCATTCCATTGCATTGCGACAATCAAGCTGCCATTCACATCAGTAACAACCCAACGTTCCATGAACGTACAAAACATATCGATATAGATTGTCATGTTGTTCGGGATCATGTAAACAGCGGGTTTCTTCAAACTATTCACACTCCATCTCGTCTTCAATTGGCAGATGTATTCACTAAATCTTTGTCTGCTGCTGCCTTTACATTCATATTGTCCAAGCTTGGTCTGGTTGATCTTCACCAGCCTCCACCTTGAGGGGGGATGAAGATGTGTTATCCACTTACTTATTTTAGCTAGCAAGAAAAGGGCAACAATATCCATCTATTTTAGCTAGCAAGAAAAGGGCAACCAAGATTTGTTATTTAGTTGGTCTACTTACTCAAAAGGGTGCCAAAGATTTGTTATCCAACTGATCTACTTACTTATTTTAGCTAGCAAGAAAAGGGAAAGATTTGCTATGAATTCTTTTTTAATCTATACAGCTTAGCTAGCATTCTAGATTATTCTTTGAATTCTAGATAGTCCTTTTCATTTATATAAAAAAAAAAGATCCTCCTTATTAGTTTTTCAATCAAGAAATATGAAGAAAATTTTTTCTTCATTTTAGCTTTCTCTGTTTGCCTTGTTTGCACAGCCAAGGCTACTTACCTTCAGAGTTACATTATCTTATTTTATTTTTAGATCAGAACACTCAAAGCTACAATGACAACAAAAAAAAAAAAAAGAAAAAGAAAAATGGAAACAACAACTTCAAAAAGTTCATCCTTGCACATCTAGACTAAAAATCCAGAATTATCATTATGTTAATTTGGATTAAAAACATGCTCACTGGATATCTCTGTATATACCTTTTCTCAACATTTTGCTAATAAAGTATTAAAAGTGAGGAAATAGGTAGAGATACAAGTACAACAAGAATCCTCAATGATAGAAGAAAATCGTCAACAAAGTAACATTCTTTTATTAAAGTCATGCAGCTTTTATCCATAATTTAACCAAATGCACCAGCCCTTAACAAAAGAAAAAGGTGCAGCAAAAGCAGAAGGTAAATTTCCTTCAAGTTTTGGCATCTTGACTGTCAGATTTCTAGGCATGCTAATATGGTAAAGAAGGGAATAGGAATCCTGATTTCACGGCTCTTGTAAAGGAAGGACAGCTACACTGACAAATTATCCTATATTCAAATACCATATAGAAACTTCACTGAGGCATGTCATCACTACCATCTATTCCTTCCCAAAACAGATATTAGCATCTTAGTATGTTTTTAGAGCATTGTGACACTTTTCTAATTAATTAAAATGGCTGGTGTAACTAACCCTGGAATTAGATGGCAACAAATATGGGTGTGAGCCACTGAATGGAATCTATTGGTTAAATTGAAAGAGAGATTAGGAGTCCTAGAAGACCTTGAAAATCCAGTCTCAACCTAATATTTGGAAAAATAAAAATTATTGCCCCCTCCATAATAACAAGAGAACAATACAATTTTAAGAAAGATTCTGTCATGGTGTGCATGGAAACTGTTAAGAAATCAGAAATGCAAAGAAGGTAAAATAAAATCTAATAACAGTGAAGGTAGATCAAAAGAAAGTAAAGAAAAAAGGGGAAAAAAAGAAAAGATGGAATCCATCTTACAAAAAAAATTATTCTTAATATTCCATAAAATCCATGTAGAGTCAGCACCTATCATTGATAGATATGCATATCGACCAAACAAGCATAAAATGCTTCTTAATCTTGAGAAGACTTCCAACCAACTTATGCTGACCAAGGCTAACTGAAAAGGATATTTTTGCTTAAAAAGGATCACTATTAAAACTAAACTCCTAGCATCTATAGTTATTAACTTCACCATGCAGATGACTTAAACTCATTGTAGGCCACAAGTAGAAATTTCTTTTAGGTGCTACTTGTATGCTTGACCTCATCTCCATGTTGGCATAGAACTTGAATAGACTCATGGTTCAACCTTCTTGGGTAAGGGCTCCAAATTTTGTTTGCACAATTCACCCTCAAAAGGATCTTATAGAATTCTCTACATATCCTAACTTCAATGGATAAAATAACATGACACTGTTACTTTTCAAAATGAAAGTAGCACATTTATTAACAGAACTTTGATGTGTTATATGTTAATCAAGGATCTAGATCAGCTAAGAGTACAATTGCCATACGTATCGAAACAATACTCATAATGCTTTATCAGTAAAAGTTCTGTGAGTGAATTTTGCATTATAAAGTAGAGATATTTCGACAGTCACAATTAAACCATGAAAGGAGTTGTTGGAACCAACCACTTGATCTCCCTATCAAGATAATTCACAAGATCCAAATACTACAAAAATTTCTTGTCGGTGCAACTTTCCAAATGTCAAAAAAGAATTCACCTTCAATCTTACTGAAGGCTTTTCTATAGGTGCAATTCCCACTATAAGAGCTCACCATTGATATCTAGCAGTAGTTTCTTCTAGCACTCAAATTGCTATGATCATTTTGGGCAACAATTTCCTATCCAACAATATTACACATGAACCATTAGCTGTGTATCTTGCATTGGAGAACTTTAGGTATATATCTCTAAGTAGAACAAAGACAAAATAACGAATTGTGCAAGCTTCTCTTCTATGTGCCTTGTAATGACAAATGCAAGCTTCGCTTCTATATGCCTTGTTATGCAACACTCCAAAATCTGATAGATATCATGAAATTTTCTTCGGACCTCAAGATCAAAGATTCTTTTAACAACAATTCACTTATATTCAAACATGAATCAACAGGACCTTTCATGTGCGATACTTCCATCCAATACTAAATACTGATGGAATTTTTTGAAGATGGAATAAGCATGGAATTTTCAATAGTCAAGGACACATGTACTATTTTGATAAATGGAGGCAACTTATCTCCTATTGCTTCTTTTTCTTGGAAAACATATCCACCTGAAAGGTTAAAAATTGTGTTGTCCTGTAAAAAAACTCCATACAGTTGATAAACTCCGAAACAAAAAAATTGTTTGGTCCTTGCATCCGTGTGCTTTGCGAAAATGAAGAATATTTGGATCATTTGCTCCTTAATTGTCCTGTTCAGCCAGCATCAGTAAACAGTTTTAATGTTGACTCAACCAACCCAATTTACCATGCAAGGTTTCAGCCCATGGACAACTTGGAGACAGCAAATTATCAAGAAAAAGATGAATGGATTAGTTGGGAATGGTTTTCAGAACCATCCCAAACTGGATGGTTTAGGGCGTGTCGAACTGAACTAGTGAAAAAAGAGAATGGTTCTAGTTTGAAAAATGGCATACGCCAGCACCGAGGGAGAGAGAGGGAAAAAGAGGAAGATAGAGAGAGAGAGAGAAGAGGGTAGGGAGACGCCAAATGAAGACGCCATCAGAGGGCGGTGCTAGCCCGCCGTGGCCACTGGAGGGCTGCGGAGGCGTCCGAGCACGATGTCGCCCGATAGGGGCTTTAACCCTCCGAGAGAGAGAGAGGAGAGGGATGCTACCGGACGGTGGGGACGACTGTCACGCCCCAAACCCAACACCCAGGTCGGATATGTGATAGCCGCACACTCCTTAAGACATGCGCTAAATAATATACAAGGCCCAAAATAATTCATCATAACCTCAATATCCATAATGTCTAATTTCAATAATAATTAGTAAAATTTACATAATTACAATTTAAATTCCTTCAATCTTTTGATCAGGTATCAATGATACTCTATCTATGCATCTACTCACTCGCAAATCTATACCATAGCAAATTATGAGTATCCTCTAATTTTGAGAAGAAAAAGAAAAATGAAGAGGTGTGAGCTTTATTGTCCAGTAAAAATTTTACATATCACATCAATATAATAATATAATCTAAAAATAAGGATAAGCAATAAAACATAAAATCTCATATTCAATATCCAGAATACTGCAAACATCCATAAATTATCTATCTTATCAAAAGAGATGCATCATCATATGTTAATGGGTGAAACACTTTTATTCAGCATTAGTTTCATATCTTGTCCTCTATATTTTTTTTCATAATCACATAATCTTTAATATTTTTCTTTCCAGCTTTGGACTAACCAAGACTATGCTTCAGTCTCCATCCGATCAAATTTTCACTCATAAGCCCATCAAGGCTATCTCAGGCATGAGCTCCTGGCTGGCTTTCCCACGTATGAAAGTCTGTGGGGCTATCCTAGGTATAAGCTTCTGATGGACTGTCCCAAACATGAGCTCCTGATTGGTTGATCCGCATACAAGCCCGTGGGGGCTGTCTCAGGCATAAGCTCCTGGTAGGCTGTCCCAGGCATAAGCTCCTGACGGACTGTTCCACATGACAAAGCTAGTCCAAACTATATTTTTTTATTTAATTATTATATATTGATTTCACCAAATCAATTTTGATTTACAGTGTGATCAAAATAGATTTGTCATATCCATATAATCATATCATCAATCACTAGCATACATACATACTAACGCATAATATATGTATATTAAAAAAATTATATGAGAAATAATAGTATCTCAATATGATAATCCATCAATACGAATCCAACAATATAAAATCAAAGATACAAATCCAACAATAAAAATACTATATATAATAGTGATCATGTATAGGAATTCTTACCTCTATCAGTGATCGATCTAAATACAAAAAATCGATGAGCTCCTCAATGTATGAATCTAAAATCAAGATATTTTGCTCAATATCTTTTTGTATAATAATTATATTTCTACGTGATTAGGATTAAACATAAAAATCATGTATATAAAAAAGTTACAGATAAATGATCCTAATAATATAAATCTAAGACCCCTCATAGGATCAATCAAGATTGAAATTACTTAAGTACCTAGACCCTTTACTGGTCCGTAAAACTTCTAAAGAGAAAATCCATGAAGAGAGAGAAAATTCTAAAGAGAGAAAGTAGAGAGAGAAAGTGAGCTTTTTAGAGAGAGAAAGTGGAGAGAGAATCTTCATATCTTTCAAATGAGGCAAACATAATTGAGATCATCAGAGGTCATATCAAGATGATTCAATATGAATTAATTATGATCAGATGCTATAAATTTCGAATAAGGATCGAACTGGGATCCAACCTACTGCATAAATTTCAAAATGATTTCAGGTCATCTTATTTTTATCTCAAATTTATCCTAATATCCGTGATGCAGTGAGAGAAAGAAAGAGAGAGTAGAAAAATCTTAGAGAGAGAAGGAGAGAGAGAGAGAGAATCCTCTCTTTTTTTTTTTCTTTTTCTTTTCTTTTCTTCTTCTTCTTTCTTTTTTTTTCTTCTTTCCTTTCCGGGACGAACAAAGAAGGGACACGAGGGGGGAGGGGCTTGGTGGCTCGTTCTCCGACAAGATGCGGTGGCACGATCGGAGGTCCGACAGTGGTGACTGACAGCAGTGGAGCTAGAGATGGCTGACGGTGAGGTTCGACCGACGAGAAATTAGAAAAAAATCAAAAAAATAGGAGACCGCCCCTTTATTCTTTGATTTTTTCGATTACCGACCAATCATCGAGGGCCAAACCTTTGAAAAAAAACTAGGGAGGTAGGGGTCATGACCCATGGGTGCGGCACTATAGGCGACGGTGTTGGTGGTCGAAAAAGGGAGGGAGAAGGCTCGTTCAAAATAGAAAAAAATAAAATTTTTATTTTTTATGGGATTTTTGACGAACCCGATAGCCAACGGGGGTGCACGATGCCATGGAAAGGAGGGGAAGGAAGAGAGAAAGGAGGGCCGGGGCTTACCTCCGTCTTCATTGAGGTCTCCGATGAGGATTTGAGGCAAACACAAAGAGGGCATCCGCAGCTTCAACGAGAAAATTCGAGAGAAAGAAGAGGGAGAAATTGGTGCTCGTCGTGGCCGGCTATGGAGGAGCAAAGAAGGGTTTTATAGGGCTCTTTCTAGGGTTCTTATTTGCCTTAGGAGATCCTTTCCTAATCGAGCAAAGGGAGGAAGAAGAAGACCCCTGTTGGGAGTCTTCTTCCACATTTTTTTTTCAAGTAGGCTTGGTGGGCCTAATCTTGGTGGGCTTGTATAAATTAGGACCGGATATTACATTCTATCCTCCTTAAAAAAAGTTTCATCCTCGAAACTAGGGTGCTGCAAGTTAAAATCTTAAGGGTACAAACTTTTCATCTTATCTTCATGCTCTAAGATAACCTTCTTTATTGAGAAAATAAAATTCAAATCTTCTACCATAACATCTTTGCTTAAATAACCACACTTTTGCTATGCACTCTAATTTAAATAAATTTCTCAAGGTTTACTAAATAATCTTCAATCAATTAAGATCATAATTTGTCACTCTGATACCATTTACGTCACCATCTTTAGTGGTCATAATCTGAGGTTTGATATCCTTCTACTATACTCTAATGATTATAATGCAAAGTTTTGATATAGCTTATGTTGCAGTCCCTAGTGATCTTAAATTTAAGCTCTGGTACCATTCTGTCATATCCTAATCACTTATATCATATTTCCTAAATGATCATAACCTAAGCTGTGATACCACTCTATCACATCCTATTGATCAAATATAAAGTTTTGATATCACTTCATAATCTCGAGTGATCTTAAACCTAAGCTCTAATACCATTCTATCACATCCTATTGATCATACATAAAATTCTGATATCACTTTATAATCCCTAGTGATCTTAAACCTAAACTCTGATACCATTCTGTCACATCCTAATCACTTATATCATAGTCCCCAAATGATCATAACCTAAACTTTGATACCACTCTGTCACGCTCTGAATCCAACACCCGGGTCGGATATGTGATGGCCGCATACTCCTTAGGGCATGCCCTAAAGAATATACAAGGTCCAAAATAATTCATTACAACCTCAACATCTATAATATCTAATTTTAATAATAATTAGTAAAACTTACATAATTATAATTTAAATTCTTTCAATATTCTGATCAGGTATTAATGACACTCTATCTGTATATCCGTTCACTCATAAATCTATACCATAGTAAATTATGAGCATCCTGCAATTCTGAGAAGAAAAAAAATGGAAGGGTGTGAGCTTTATAGCCCAATAAGAATTCTTCATATCACACCAATATACTAATATAATTTGAAAATAAGGATAAGCAATAAAATAAAAAATTTAATATTTAATATCTAGAATATTATAAATATCCATAAATTATCTATCTTATCAAAAGAGATGCATCATCATATGTTAACGGGTGAAACATTTTTATTCAACATTAGTTTCATATCTTGTCCTCTATTTTTTTTTCATAATCATATGATCTTTAACATTTTTCTTTCCAGCTCTGAACTAACTAAAACTATGCCTCAGTCTCCATCCGATCAAATTTTCACTCATAAGCCCATCAAGACTATCCCAGACATGAGCTCCTAACTGGCTGTCCTATGTATGAAAGTCCGTGTGGTGGGCTATCCCAGGCATGAGCTTCTGGCCAGTTAATACACATATAAACCCATGAGAGCTATCCCAGACATGAGCTTCTGACCAGTTAATCCACATATAAAGTCGTGAGAGCTATCCCAGACATAAGCTCCTGACAGGCTGTTTCAAACATAAGCTCCTAACGGACTGTTCCACATGACGAGCCTAGTCCAAACTATATTTTTTTTATTTAATTATTATATATTAATTTTACTAAATCAATTTCAATTTACAGTGCGATCAAAATAGATATATCATATCCATATAATCATATCATCAATCACTGGCATACATACATATTAACACACAATACATGTACATTGAAATAAATAATAGTATCTCAACATGATAATCCATCAACACGAATCCAACAATATAAAACCAAAGATACAAAATCTAACAATAAAAGTAGTATATATAATGGTGATCATGTATAGGGATTCTTACCTTTACCGGTGATCAATCTAAATACAAAAAATCGATGAGCTCCTCAATCTACGAATCTGAAATCAAGATATTTTGCTCAATACCTTCTTGACAATAATTGCATCTTTACATGATTAGGATTAAATATAAAAATAATATATATAAAAAAGTTACACATAAATGATCCTAGTAATATAAATCCAAGGCCCCTCATAGGATCAACCAAGATTGGGATTACTTAAGTACCTAGACCCTTCACTGATCCGTAAAACTCCTAGAAAGAAAATCTATAAAGAGAGAAAAAATTTTAGAGAGAGAAAGTAGAGAGAAAAAATAAACTTTTTATAGAGAGAAAGTAGAGAGAATCTTCGTATCCTTCAGATGAGACAAACATGATCGAGATCATCGGAGATCATATCAAGATGACTCAATATAGATTAACTATAATCAGATGCTATAAATTTCGAATAAGGACTGAGTTGAGATCCAACCTACTATACAAATTTTGAAGTGATTCCAAGTCATCTTATTTTCATCTCAAGTTTATCCTCGGATCTGTGATACTGTTAGAGAGAGAAAGAGATAGTAGAAAGATCCTAGAGAGAGAAGGAGAGAGAGAAAATTTTCTCTCTTTTTCTTTTTTTTTTCTTTTCTTTTCTTCTTCTTCTTTCTTTTCTTTTCTTCTTTCTTTTCCTGGCCGAACAAAGGAGTCACACAAGGGGGGAAGGGGCTTGGTGGCTCGTGCTTCGGTAAGATGCGACGGCAAGATCAGAGATCCAACAGTGACGATCGATGATGGTGGAACCAGAGATGGCTGATGGTGAGGTTCGACTGACGAAAAATTAGAAAAAAATTGAAAAAATAGGGGACCGCCCCTCTTTTCTTTGATTTTTTCTATTACCGACCGATCATCGAGGGCCAAATCTTCGAGGAAGGAAACTAGAGAGGTAGGGGTCATGACACATGGGTGCAGCACCATGGGCGATGGCGCTGGTGGGCGACAGTGCTGGTGGTCGGAAAAGGGAGGAAGATGGCTCGTTCTAAGTAGAAAAAAATAGAGTTTTTATTTTTTGTCAGATTTTTGATGAATTCGATGGCCGGTGAGGGTGCGCGATGCCATGGGAAGAAAGAGAAAGAAGAGAGGAAGGAGGGTCGAGGCTTACCTCCATCTCCGGTGAGGTCTCCGATGAGGATTTGAGGCAGATATAAAGAGGGCATCTGCGGCTTCAACGAGAAAATTTGAGAGAAAGAAGAGGGAGAAATTGGTGCTCATCGTGGCCAGCTATGGGGGAGCAAAGAAGGGTTTTATAGGGCTCTTCCTAGGATTCTTATTTGCCCTAGGAGATCCTCTCCTAATCGAGCAAGGGGAGGAAGTTGGGAGTCTTCTTCCAGATTTTTTCTTTCAAGTGAACTTGGTGGGCCTAATCTTGGTGGGTTTGTATAAATTAGGATCAGGTATTACAACAATGGTGGAGAAGGATCTCTAGCACCGCTAGATGGCAGCCAGCGAGCAGAGCTGCAGCCCTCGAACAAGGGCGACCGTCCCATTCCTCGCATTGCATTTTTTAAAAATGATGATGAATCTGACAAACTTATTGTTGGCTTCTCAATTTAATTTTTTTTTAAAAAAATCGAGAAACAAAGAAGCCGACAATGTATTTGCTGACTTCACTATTTCAATATTTTTTTAAAAAAATTCAAAAATAGTGAAACCTGCAATAGATTTGTCGGTTTCACTGTTGTCAGATTTTTTTTTAAAAATCTCTCAAAACAAGGACGATCGTCTCTGTTTCACAGCCGTGGAGCCGCAGGTGGTGTTTACGTGTGATCAAAATAGATATATCATATCTATTTTTTTTTATTTAATTATTATATATTAAATTTACTAAATCAATTTCAATTTACAGTGCGATCAAAATAGATATATCATATCCATATAATCATATCATCAATCACTGGCATACATACATATTAACACACAATACATGTACATTGAAATAAATAATAGTATCTCAACATGATAATCCATCAACACGAATCCAACAATATAAAACCAAAGATACAAAATCTAACAATAAAAGTAGTATATATAATGGTGATCATGTATAGGGATTCTTACCTTTACCGGTGATCAATCTAAATACAAAAAATCGATGAGCTCCTCAATCTACGAATCTGAAATCAAGATATTTTGCTCAATACCTTCTTGACAATAATTGCATCTTTACATGATTAGGATTAAATATAAAAATAATATATATAAAAAAGTTACACATAAATGATCCTAGTAATATAAATCCAAGGCCCCTCATAGGATCAACCAAGATTGGGATTACTTAAGTACCTAGACCCTTCACTGATCCGTAAAACTCCTAGAAAGAAAATCTATAAAGAGAGAAAAAATTTTAGAGAGAGAAAGTAGAGAGAAAAAATAAACTTTTTATAGAGAGAAAGTAGAGAGAATCTTCGTATCCTTCAGATGAGACAAACATGATCGAGATCATCAGAGATCATATCAAGATGACTCAATATAGATTAACTATAATCAGATGCTATAAATTTCGAATAAGGACTGAGTTGAGATCCAACCTACTATACAAATTTTGAAGTGATTTCAAGTCATCTTATTTTCATCTCAAGTTTATCCTCGGATCTGTGATACTGTTAGAGAGAGAAAGAGATAGTAGAAAGATCCTAGAGAGAGAAGGAGAGAGAGAAAATTTTCTCTCTTTTTCTTTTTTTTTTCTTTTCTTTTCTTCTTCTTCTTTCTTTTCTTTTCTTCTTTCTTTTCCTGGCCGAACAAAGGAGTCACACAAGGGGGGAAGGGGCTTGGTGGCTCGTGCTTCGGTAAGATGCGACGGCAAGATCAGAGATCCAACAGTGACGATCGATGATGGTGGAACCAGAGATGGCTGATGGTGAGGTTCGACTGACGAAAAATTAGAAAAAAATTGAAAAAATAGGGGACCGCCCCTCTTTTCTTTGATTTTTTCTATTACCGACCGATCATCGAGGGCCAAATCTTCGAGGAAGGAAACTAGAGAGGTAGGGGTCATGACACATGGGTGCAGCACCATGGGCGATGGCGCTGGTGGGCGACAGTGCTGGTGGTCGGAAAAGGGAGGAAGATGGCTCGTTCTAAGTAGAAAAAAATAGAGTTTTTATTTTTTGTCAGATTTTTGATGAATTCGATGGCCGGTGAGGGTGCGCGATGCCATGGGAAGAAAGAGAAAGAAGAGAGGAAGGAGGGTCGAGGCTTACCTCCATCTCCGGTGAGGTCTCCGATGAGGATTTGAGGCAGATATAAAGAGGGCATCTGCGGCTTCAACGAGAAAATTTGAGAGAAAGAAGAGGGAGAAATTGGTGCTCATCGTGGCCAGCTATGGGGGAGCAAAGAAGGGTTTTATAGGGCTCTTCCTAGGATTCTTATTTGCCCTAGGAGATCCTCTCCTAATCGAGCAAGGGGAGGAAGTTGGGAGTCTTCTTCCAGATTTTTTCTTTCAAGTGAACTTGGTGGGCCTAATCTTGGTGGGTTTGTATAAATTAGGATCAGGTATTACAACAATGGTGGAGAAGGATCTCTAGCACCGCTAGATGGCAGCCAGCGAGCAGAGCTGCAGCCCTCGAACAAGGGCGACCGTCCCATTCCTCGCATTGCATTTTTTAAAAATGATGATGAATCTGACAAACTTATTGTTGGCTTCTCAATTTAATTTTTTTTTAAAAAAATCGAGAAACAAAGAAGCCGACAATGTATTTGCTGACTTCACTATTTCAATATTTTTTTAAAAAAATTTAAAAATAGTGAAACCTGCAATAGATTTGTCGGTTTCACTGTTGTCAGATTTTTTTTTAAAAATCTCTCAAAACAAGGACGATCGTCTCTGTTTCACAGCCGTGGAGCCGCAGGTGGTGTTTACGTGCGATCAAAATAGATATATCATATCTATTTTTTTTTATTTAATTATTATATATTAAATTTACTAAATCAATTTCAATTTACAGTGCGATCAAAATAGATATATCATATCCATATAATCATATCATCAATCACTGGCATACATACATATTAACACACAATACATGTACATTGAAATAAATAATAGTATCTCAACATGATAATCCATCAACACGAATCCAACAATATAAAACCAAAGATACAAAATCTAACAATAAAAGTAGTATATATAATGGTGATCATGTATAGGGATTCTTACCTTTACCGGTGATCAATCTAAATACAAAAAATCGATGAGCTCCTCAATCTACGAATCTGAAATCAAGATATTTTGCTCAATACCTTCTTGACAATAATTGCATCTTTACATGATTAGGATTAAATATAAAAATAATATATATAAAAAAGTTACACATAAATGATCCTAGTAATATAAATTCAAGGCCCCTCATAGGATCAACCAAGATTGGGATTACTTAAGTACCTAGACTCTTCACTGATCCGTAAAACTCCTAGAAAGAAAATCTATAAAGAGAGAAAAAATTTTAGAGAGAGAAAGTAGAGAGAAAAAATAAACTTTTTATAGAGAGAAAGTAGAGAGAATCTTCGTATCCTTCAGATGAGACAAACATGATCGAGATCATCAGAGATCATATCAAGATGACTCAATATAGATTAACTATAATCAGATGCTATAAATTTCGAATAAGGACTGAGTTGAGATCCAACCTACTATACAAATTTTGAAGTGATTTCAAGTCATCTTATTTTCATCTCAAGTTTATCCTCGGATCTGTGATACTGTTAGAGAGAGAAAGAGATAGTAGAAAGATCCTAGAGAGAGAAGGAGAGAGAGAAAATTTTCTCTCTTTTTCTTTTTTTTTTCTTTTCTTTTCTTCTTCTTCTTTCTTTTCTTTTCTTCTTTCTTTTCCTGGCCGAACAAAGGAGTCACACAAGGGGGGAAGGGGCTTGGTGGCTCGTGCTTCGGTAAGATGCGACGGCAAGATCAGAGATCCAACAGTGACGATCGATGATGGTGGAACCAGAGATGGCTGATGGTGAGGTTCGACTGACGAAAAATTAGAAAAAAATTGAAAAAATAGGGGACCGCCCCTCTTTTCTTTGATTTTTTCTATTACCGACCGATCATCGAGGGCCAAATCTTCGAGGAAGGAAACTAGAGAGGTAGGGGTCATGACACATGGGTGCAGCACCATGGGCGATGGCGCTGGTGGGCGACAGTGCTGGTGGTCGGAAAAGGGAGGAAGATGGCTCGTTCTAAGTAGAAAAAAATAGAGTTTTTATTTTTTGTCAGATTTTTGATGAATTCGATGGCCGGTGAGGGTGCGCGATGCCATGGGAAGAAAGAGAAAGAAGAGAGGAAGGAGGGTCGAGGCTTACCTCCATCTCCGGTGAGGTCTCCGATGAGGATTTGAGGCAGATATAAAGAGGGCATCTGCGGCTTCAACGAGAAAATTTGAGAGAAAGAAGAGGGAGAAATTGGTGCTCATCGTGGCCAGCTATGGGGGAGCAAAGAAGGGTTTTATAGGGCTCTTCCTAGGATTCTTATTTGCCCTAGGAGATCCTCTCCTAATCGAGCAAGGGGAGGAAGTTGGGAGTCTTCTTCCAGATTTTTTCTTTCAAGTGAACTTGGTGGGCCTAATCTTGGTGGGTTTGTATAAATTAGGATCAGGTATTACAACAATGGTGGAGAAGGATCTCTAGCACCGCTAGATGGCAGCCAGCGAGCAGAGCTGCAGCCCTCGAACAAGGGCGACCGTCCCATTCCTCGCATTGCATTTTTTAAAAATGATGATGAATCTGACAAACTTATTGTTGGCTTCTCAATTTAATTTTTTTTTAAAAAAATCGAGAAACAAAGAAGCCGACAATGTATTTGCTGACTTCACTATTTCAATATTTTTTTAAAAAAATTCAAAAATAGTGAAACCTGCAATAGATTTGTCGGTTTCACTGTTGTCAGATTTTTTTTTAAAAATCTCTCAAAACAAGGACGATCGTCTCTGTTTCACAGCCGTGGAGCCGCAGGTGGTGTTTACGTCACCCGACGGCCACAACAGCTAGTGAGAGGCCCTCCAATGGCCTCTCCTTGGGACTCCCCTCGATCTTTTTCTTTTCCTTTTTCCTCTCTTTCTTCTCTCTTTTCTCCCATAGAAGATATGGAGCTGCGGTGGCCACCAGTGGCATCTCCGCCGCCTCAACCTACTTTCTTTCCCTCCTCTCTTTTTCTCTTCATCTCTTTTCTTCTCTTTCTCTTTTTGTCTCCTTTCCGGTTCGTCCCTTCATTCTTTTATCAATTTGCGCCGATCTGATCTGATACGGGACTATACCCATTCATGCCACTGGTCGATCAGAACAGTGTCCGATATTGAGATACTTTAGCAGTTGCAACTCACTGGTCCTCATGGACAGAAAATAATATATGTAAATTTTGCAATTTAAAATATAATATGCTAGAGCTTATCCATTCGATTTCTGTTTTGAATGGATGGACTGGTCTTGTGGCTCTAAAATACAGAAATATTATCTTTCAATAACTTTTGGAACTTCTTCCACCCTCATCTTTCTTCTTCCCCCTCCAGTTCTCTTACGTAGTCTTCACTTTTATTTGCTGAACAAAAGCAATGATCACAATTCAAAAAAAGAAAAGAACAAGGCAATGAGGCTTTTGTCTGATCTTCTCTTTATTTAAAAAAAAAAAAAAGAAAGCCTGGTCCAAGAGAATCTTTCAAGTCAATCCTTCCCTTCTTGTCTTTAACCATTCTAACAATCAAGGAGACTCATGATTGCAAAAAATGAATTTAAAATGGTTAGGTGCAATTGAAAATTAAAGACATTATTTACATGTATAAGCATCATATATAACATAATTTATGGGTCATCCATACATTTAACTTCCATCAAGATTACAAAATCTAAAAAATCCAAGAGTAATTCACGTCCAAAAATAAATAAATAAAAACATCATGTAAGCAGTACTGAGCTTTAAAATAGTTACATGTGTATAACAAAAAGACTTACTTTGAATTTTCGAAAGAAAAAAACAGTCACATTCTCATCAAAATTCAGAGAAGGATGTATGTTAAAAACCTAAGGTCCTTCCAGGGCAAAAAAATGCAGATATGCCTTTGATTCATCTGCAAAAAGTGATTAGATAATCATTGACTTATCATATTTCCATTCTCTTCTCACTTCCCCAGCAAAGCACAACACTAAAACAGTGAAATAAGGCAAATTATATGGAGTTGCATGCAGTAATCCCTCTCGTCTTGTGATATTGAGCTCCATCCAAGGTGATATATGCTTTGACTACAACGAATGGAACAATTTCAATATAATATATATGCATCCATATATGTATATATGTATACATATGCATGCATGCACATATGTATACATATATGAATGAATACACATACGTGTGTATGCATATATATTCTTTTGGTTGTTTAAAATCACAACATTATACTGACATCAATGACCACAACAGGCCAGAAATTCAATATGTATTGGGAACTTACAAGGCTTTAAAGCAATTCTTAAGCTAATATTACACTCTGGACAGCAAATCCTTGTTCTCGTTAATTTAGACCAACCAAATCAACTTCAAAACCTAACAAGAAAATCCCAAAACATCTTAATTTAGTTATTTCCAACTTCTGATTTGTAATATTCAACTAATTCACATCACTCGGAAATGCATTTGGGCATGCCCAGATCATGTTGAATGCGTCCGTCACGACCAATTAGCAGTACTGTATGCGTTCCATGACATCAAGTAATCAACTAAGGATGCATTCATTCGGATTCACAGTAATCTATGTATAAACACATGCAAATTATTTTAAAATTATAGAATATGATCGAAGAAACTCAAATCTCTAGGTATTGCCAAGAAAAATCTGAGGGAGGATGATTTGCTCTTCATCAACTCTCTAACAGTAGATAATATTATAAAGACGGGGCATCCATGTGATTTTTTATTCTCAGAGGACACTACATCTCCTTCCATTGCAAAAAAGAAGACCCTAAGGCTGCAATGTTGTGGACGGTCCAAGGAGTTTGCCTCGATGACCTATGCTATTTGATGTGGAAGCTCACGAATGCAATATTTTGTTCGTGATAGACCCTCCAAGAATGGCAGTGTTCAGTGGTGTTTCCCATTTTGCCGTGTTGTTTTCACCCCAAATGAAGTTCTTCTCTTTGGGTCCAACGTTGTTGTGTTGCAAGCCATATTGCATTAGTAGGTTAGTTTCTAATTTTCTTTCACTCTCTTCCCATGACCTCTTCAAGAATGAAGCCCTAGTTTGGGATGTTAGGGTATATCTGCTTTTAAGAAAGCATTGGTCGTTTTGTTCTCTCATGCTCTCAAACAAATCTTGTTTTGGAATGTAAGAGGAGTCCGACTTCTTTCGAAACATCACTTGGTTACAAGTACCATCAAAGATTCTAGCTGCGACGTTGTATGCCTTTAGGAAACGAAGCTTTTGATCATTTCATCCATACTTTGTTGACTTCCATCTATGGGATTAGGTTCGAGGATTTCTCTGTCTCAGATCCTATTGGATCTGTGATAACCTGTTCCTAAGAATCAATAATCTGAATTATCCGTGAATCTCAATAACAAAGAATTGGCAATTGATGTGGAAAGGAACCTAGAACACCTGGAATCTCGGAGAAATATTCATTTTTATGAATTGTTCATTCAATTTATTTCAAATAAGTCGTATCTTATTCAAACCAATCAATAGAGCTGGGGTTATAGTTAAAGCAGCCAGTAGAAAACCGAAATAACTAGTTATAGTAGGCATGAAAGAGCTAAATTAGACATGTTCTTTTATTACATATGTTGATAAAACACTTACCTAAGTTTCAATTTTTTCCAGATATAACAGTAACGGTAAGAAAAAACCAATTGACAGGATTAATTTAGTTCAATTGAAAGTTCTTGATTCATCAGCTATGACATCAATCGGTCCTGTGATTCCGAATCGTCAGATTCATTGTGCAATTCGTGAGTTGAGTAAAGTAATAGTAATAAAAACTGTGTCGTGCAACTTCATTCAAAAATAAAATAAATTATATTTAAGTCATTTTTTAATAAAATAAAAAAATTGGATTTGAAAAGAACTTCAATTTTGATTATTTCTTTTCTTTTTCAATAAAAAGGATCTAATCCATTTGGGGGCGAACGACCTGATATTCCCTTTTACTTATTTTTTTTTAACTCATTGGATTCAGTACATTAATAGATTGGTTAATTGCCCATAATATCTCGAATGAGAAGAAAAAAAGTGATCTACGATATATCAAAACGATCTATCAAAAAAATAAAACCTTTATTTCTTTCATGAATTATTAGAATCCATTGATTCACACTTTTCAAAGATCTTTACTTTCTATTACGAAGCCAATAATGGAAACACCTTATAAGGAATTTAAGAAATTTTTTATTGATCTATTGAATAACATATAGTTATGCATAGACAAGGAACAAAAATAGAAGAAAAGAATTATGTAGTATTTCAGTACCCATCGAGACTGCATTGCTGCGCCAGAGGAAGGATAGCTATACTGATTCGATATACTAGAAATACACTTTTGGTATAAAATTGATGATCTCACAAAGATGAAATATCAGTAGTTTTTCATTTACTGATCCCATCTTTCACGAAATCGATTTCCTTTTTGTTTTGAATGTACAAAAATTTGTGGAGCTCAGCATGTCTAGAAGCACAGGAGAATGTTCTTTTGCTGATATTATTACCAGTATTCGATACTGGGTCATTCATAGCATTACTATACCTTCCCTATTCATTGCGGGTTGGTTATTCATTAGTACGGGTTTAGCTTACGACATGTTTGGAAGTCCTCGGCCAAACGAGTATTTCACAGAGAGCCGACAGGGATTCCATTGATAACCGACCATTTTGATTCTTTGGAATAACTCGATAAATTTAGTAGATCCTTTTAGGAGGCCCTCCAATGACCATAGATCGAACCTATCTAATTTTTACAGTATGATGGTTGGCTGTTCACAGATTAGCTGTACCTACCATTTTTTTCTTGGGGTCAATATCAGCAATGCAGTTCATCCAATGATAAACCTAATTCAAATTATAGAGCTATGACACAATCAAATCCGAATAAACAAAATATTGAATTGAATCGTACCAGTCTATACTGGGGTTAATTACTCATTTTTGTACTTGCTGTTTTATTTTCCAATTATTTCTTCAATTGAGAGAAAGAAAGAGAATAGTAGGAATTTTTTATCCCATTCAGAAAGATACTATCCTCATAATTATCTATGATTGTTTTTGTCTCTAGCATGACCACTTGATGAAATATGGAGGAAAGTGGGGGAAATGGCCGATACTACTGGAAGGATTCCTCTTTGGCTGATAGATACTGTAACCGATATTCTTGTGATTGGTTTAATAAGTATTTTCTTTTATGATTCATATTCCGGATTGGGTTCATCTCTGTAGTAATCGGATGAATCGGATTTTGGACATGAAAAAGTAAGAACTCAGCGGGACCTTACCTCCTTTGTCTGATTAGAGCAGTAAGGTCCTGCTGAGTTCTTACTCCATATAATGAAACTTTGATCTACTCCATAACATACAAATTGAAAAGTTATCCAGTAAACATAATTAAAATATTATATTCATAGAAATGACAAAATAGATCCTTTGTTTCTTAATAATTTAAAGAATTAAATCTATTGATTGATTCATAGTCTCCGTCATTCCTCCATAATATTGAACTCTTACAAAGCAACAAAAAAGAAGGAATCAATCAATTTTCTGGATAATCCAATATTATATGGATTTCTACGGATGAGACATCTTAAAAATTTTTTCTATACTAAATTAATAGAACCTTATTCTATAAAAGCTCTGATGAGATAATAAATAAGGATTTGGATATCTGTAAAAATCTAATTTGCCTTTCCATTAGAATAGTAAAAGTTTTTTTTGTTTGAATAATTTTACTAAATTAGAGGTTTAAATTAATTGAATAATTAAAGAAGTTCTATTTGTTCAATGAATTTCTCCTCCCCTAACCCTTTCTTTTGGTTTGTCTACTACTTCTTATGAATCTAAACAAAGGAGTTCCAATAGACCCAGAAAGCAAGGAATAGTAATCTTTGACAAACAAGAGAAAAAATCATTATTATTTTGATACAAGATGACACAAGAAAAGAGTGTAAAATTCTTTTTCTTGTGTCGAATAGAAGATTAGGAAGACTAGTAATCCCTCCTACTAAGCCCGCCTGAAAAAAAAAATTGGAACAAGAAGACTCCCAATAGGAGTCTTCTTCTTCCTCCTCTTGTCAACTAGAATAAGGACTCCTAGGGCCACTAGGAACCCTAGGAAAACCTTTATAAAATCCTCCCTTCCTCCTCCATAGCCAGCCACGACGAGCACTAGTTTCTTCCTCTTTTTTTCTTTCAGATTTTTCCATTGAAGCCGTCCACGCCATTCTCGTGTTTGCCTCAAATTCTCATCGGAGACCTCACCGGAGCCGGAGGTAAGCCCCGACCCTCCTTCCTCTCTTCTTTTCCCTCCTTTCTATAGCTTCTTGCATCCTTGCCGGCCGGTCGGATCGTCAGAAAATCCTCAAAACGTCATGACCCTATTTTGCTCTGTTCAACTGAGCCTTCTTTCTCCTTTTTTCGGCCACCAATGCCGCCATCTATGGCACTGCACTCATGAGCCATGATCCCCACCTTTCTACCTTCCTTCCTCGAAGGTCATGACCATCGATGATCGGCCAATGATCGGAGAAATTTAAGAAAAAGAATCAGGTTTCCTGTTTTTTAATTTTATTTCTAAATCTCCCGCTGGTTGAGCCTCACTGCCGGCGATCTCTTGCCCCCCACTATCAACCGCCACTATCGGACCTCCGACCGTGCCATCGTACCTCATCAGAGCATGAGCCACCAAGTCCCACCTCGTGTCCCTCCTCTGTTCACCCAGGAAGAGAAAGAAGAAAAGAAAAGAAAGAAGAAGAAGAAGAAAAGAAAAAAAAAGAGAGAGAGAGTATTTTCTCTCTCCTCTCACCCCCTCTTTCTCCCTCTTTCCTTCTCTTTTCTCTCTCTTTCTCTGTCTAAAATTTTTCTCTTTACTTTTTCTCTCTAAAATTTTTTTCTTCTACTCTCTCTCTAACTGCATTACGGATCTCAGGATAAACTTGAGATGAAAATAAGATGACTTGAAATCGCTTTGAAAGTCATGCAGTAGATTGGATCCCAAGCTGATCCTTATTTGAAATTTATAATATCTGATCATAGTTAATCTATATTAAGTCATCTTGATATGATCTCTGGTATTCTCAATCATGGTTGCACCTTTTGAAAGATACAAAGATTATCTCTCTACTTTTTCTCTCATGATCGACTTTCTCTCTCTAAGAAGGTTTATGAATCCTGTATCGAGTCATATTTTTATCTTCTAGAAACTCATGTTGATTCTAATAAGATGATTCGAAGTTGCTTTGATATCCATGCTGTATGTCAACCTCATTTGACCATATCAAGTATCTTTCAAATCTATTATTAATAAATCCTATTGATTGATTTTGATCTTGATCCGATCTGTGCTTCATGATTCTTCGATCAAGTCACTTAAATTTGACCCTCAACTCGAAGACCCTGAATTGTCATGATGTCGGATGGTCCGACATGTTCGATCAACAGTCCACTTTTCTTATGATTTAATCTTATTATATTCATCGAATAAAAATTGATGATGATTTGATATTTTAAATAGGATTAGCTAATTCTTCAAATGAAGTCTGAAGATCTAAGATGAATGAGGTAAGTAGATCTCACGCTCTTTATTTATTTTTAAATATCATATTTTTCATACAAAGAATTATTATTGATGAAATCATATTTTTCATAAAATAAGGATCAGCATATATGATATGAAAAAGTATATTTTGATATAAGCATTGATTTCATAAATATATTTTATGAAAATAATATGATTATAAAGCATAAATTTTATTATTTTTTATTTATGTATATGTATATTTTAAGAAAAAGATATAAGGATTTCAAAGGCTTTCAGATAGCTATGAACGAATCTCTTCGGAAAGATCGACATCTGAAGCTAGCATCCACACAAAATATGGCCCCGCTAATGGGTATAAAGTTGGCACACAAAATAAGAACCTGTCGATTAAGAAATATGATCCTGTTACGGGTATAAAAGTGATCTTAGCATAAATATCTATGAGTAATATTTTAAAACATAACATGAATATATGACAAGAATGATTTACGAAATATGTTTATGAAATATTCATGATTTATGCATGCACGATTGGTTTATGACCTGTTTTATTATATATTCTATGAAATACTTTATTTTGTATTATCTGTTATTATCTAGATAGTGTATTATCATGAAAAATTTATGCTTGATCTGGTAAGGAAGCGCAAGTTCTACTTACTGGGCTAGTGTAGCTCATATTCTTTATATTTTTTTTCTTATACAAAGGAATAATGTTAGAACCGACAAAGAAAATTCAGGCTTGGAGATCTGTGAAGCAAGCTTGAAAATTTTGTAGCTGAAGTTTAGTTATTTGATGATCACGATCTTATAGTAAATAATTATAAATTTTGAGATATGGATTTGTATCTAATTTTTGGATTTAGATGCTTTGAATCAATATTGATTTAATTATTTGATGAATAATAGAACTGAATCTTTTATTTATTGAAATTTAGCTGATTATGATTAATTGACTTTGTGTTATCATGGACTCCATCCCTCGGTAGCATGGCCATGTCATGTCTCGGATTTGGGGCGTGACAGGATCTTCAAGTGAATTACTTACTGCTTGGGACCTAAATATGGTTGAGGGGATGTCATTTCATTTTGATAAATATTCGATCAGCATAACTTTTCAAATTCATAGCAATCAGAAGTGTATTATCACCAATGTTTATGGCTCGCATGACGATAAAAGTCGTAAATTTTTTTTGGCTGAACTAGAAGCTCTCAGTTGCTTCATTCAAGACCCATGGGCACTCGTGGGGGATTTTAATGTCACGAGATTTTTCTCTAAAAGATCTGGTGCTCCTAGAAGCTTTAAAAGGTGTAAGGTTCTTAACTCCTTTCTTAACTCATTAGCTCTATAGAGATTGGTACAACCTCTCACAAATTCACTTGGTCGAACTTCAGGGATTGTGCTAGTCTCGCCAAATTAGACAAAAGTCTTGTCTCCATGTCCTGGCATAATGCCTTCCCTCTCTCTGAGCTCACTCCAATTGTTCGTGCAACTTCTGTGCCTCTTTAGCTATCTACTGGATAGACAACAAAGAATAATGAGAAGGTTAAGAGGCCTTTTTGATTTGAAAACATATGGTATTTCTACGACCGTTTGGATGGTGTCATCAAGGGTTGATGGTCTGAAGCTCCAGCTCCTGAGGATAGGGCTGCCAATATGGTTCTTCATTTCTGCTATCTAAGGTCCAAACTTAGGAAATGGAGTAAACAATCGGTCGGTAATATCACCCATAGGAAAACCTCTATCTGCAATTAAATCAATGCTTTGGATTTATTGGAAGAATCGAGGACCCTCAGTGCTGAGGAAAGAACGAATAGATTGAACTTGAAACTTCAACTTGACTGGCTAGTGCAATAGTAAGAATCATTTTGGAAGCAAAGGTCTCGCATTTCATGGCTGCAAGACAGTGACAGAAATATAAAGTTTTTTCACATCTCAGCTAGTAACCGCTTGAGAAAGAGCAAGATATTTGAGCTTCAACATGGCAATGATATTCTTCATGACCATCAAGCCATTCATCAAGCTTTTCTCTATTATTATACCACTTTGTTGGGAACTGAAGAAGCTATCTTGGTTTGCCTCAATTGGAAGAAACTCTATCATGAAAAACATTGTAATTTAAGTTTCCTCGTTAAACCATTAACAGAGGATGAAATTAGATCTGCAATTTTTTTCAATGGCAAAGGATAAATCGCCTAGGCCATATGCATTCCAAGCTTCCTTCGACCAAAGATACTGGGATTGTTTAAAATTTGACATGTTGAAGCTTTTCTCTGACTTCTATGATGCACCTTATGACCTCTCCAGGTTGAATTACACCTTTGTTACTCTAATTCCTAAGAAAAGGGAATGCTCGAAGGTATCAGGCTATCGCCCAATTAGTCTTAAGAATGGGATGATTAAAATCATGTCTAAAGTGTTATTCATTAGTCTCCATGCTAAGATTAATGAACTTATCTTGGATCACCAAACCACTTTTGTACAAAGCCATGTAATTTTTGAGCATTTTGTAGTTGCTGCCGAGATTGTCTCCTTTTGCTGATGCTCTTGAAGTCCTAGCATCCTTTGTAAAATTGATTTTGAAAAAACTTTTGACCGTATCTCCTGAGATTCTTTGGTTGATCTCCTTCATCAAAGGAGATTTGACAAAAAATGGATTGATTGGATGCGCTTGTTGCTTATTTCTTCAACCTCGGTGCTTGTTATAAACAACTCAATTGGGTCTTCGTACCTCAACAAAAGAGGTCTAAAGCAAGGTAACAAACTATCACCTCTTCTTTTTATTTTGATTGTGGATACTCTCACCAGAATTTTGAAAATCATTAATTTGGAAAGGCTACTCGAAGGAATCAGAATTTGCTCCATATCACTGGACACATTTAGAGTCTTTACTTCGCTGATTATATATTAATTTTCTATAAAGTAGACAAGCTAAGAATAAATTTTCTTAAATTTATTTTATATGCTTGCAAGCTGGCAACAAATAAACTTTCAAGAATCCCAGCCCATTGGATTAGAAATCAGTGAACATCTTGGGGGAATGCTTGCTGATATGCTTGGTTGTCAAGCATCCAAGCTACCCATTCAATATCTTTAGGGCTAAAATCAGATCGGATATGGATCAAATATTAGCATATTCATATCTATATTTATTTTATTTGATGAATACAAATATGGATATAGATATTTTTTGGATGCAAAAATTCATATCGATATTTATTTTAAACGGATACGGATACAATTTGGATAATGAAAGTATGGATATAATGATAGATGTAACTTAGATAATTAAATTTTATGACTACAAAGTCAAAGATATTACTAAATAAATGATAAATCAAATTAAAAATATATTTATATGGTGGTATATTTTTCTTAAAAATTAATGAGTGCTTTATAAAATTATATAATATAAGGTTACATGTAGATTCGGATATTCGAATACGGATTATATAGTTGTCTATCCATATCTATATTCATTTTTCTTTAATAAATACGGATATGGATATTAGTCGAGTCTTCAAATTTCTATCCATATTTAGATTAATTTAGATATGAAAATGAATCCGAATAGATAACATCCATGACACATTCACCTCTAAGTATCTTGGATGTTCTCTTCATTATGCTGCTCCTCATAGTAGGGATTGGTCCTTTCTCATTGAACAAGTCTCCAAATGGATGAGTGGGTGGAAGTGTAATTGTCACGCCCTGAACCTAATATCCAGGTCGGATACGTGATGGCCGTACACTCCTTAGAGCAAGCCCTAAAGAATATGCAAGGTCAAAAATAATTTATTATAACCTCAACATCCATAATGTCTAATTTTAATAATAATTAGTAAAACTTATATAATTATAAATTAAATTTTTTCAATCCTCTGATAAGTATCATGATACTCTATCTATTTATCTACTCACCTACAAATCCAAACCATAGCCAATCATGAGCATCCTGTAACTCTGAGAAGAAAAAAAAATAGAGGAATGTGAGCTTTACAGCCCAATAAGAATCTTACATATCACATCAATATAATAATATAATTTAAAAATTAGGATAAGTAATAAAATATAAAATCTCATATTCAATATCTAAAATACTACAAATATCCATAAATTATCTATCTTGTCAAAAAAAGATGCATCATCATATATTAATGGGTGAAATATTTTTATTCAGCATTAATTTCATGTCTTGTCTTCTATTTCTCTTTTCATAATCATATGATCTTTAACCTTTTTCTTTCTAGCTTTGGACTAACCAAAACTATACCTCAGTCTCCATCTGATCAAATTTTCACTCATAAGTCTTTCAAGACTATCTCAGGCATAAGCTCCTGGCAGACTGTCTTAGGTATGAGCTCCTGACCTCCTTGGGGGTTGTCTCAGGCATAAGCTCTTGACGGACTATCCCAGGCATGAGCTCCTGACCGATTGATCCACATATAAGCCCATGGAGGCTATCCCAAGCATAAGCTCATGACGGGTTAGCTGTCCCAAGCATGAGCTCTTGGCAGACTATTTCACATGATGAGACTAGTCCAAATCATATTTTTTTTATTTAATTATTATTTATTGATTTCATCAAATCAATTTCGATTTATAGTGTGATCAAAATAGATATGTCATATCCATATAATCATGCCATCAAACACTAATACATATATATTGACATAACATACTCATGCTTAAAAATTATATAAACAAATAATGGTGTCTCAAGCATAGCAAATTCATCGATCACAAATTTAACTATGTAAAATCAATGATACAATACCAACGATAAAATAACATATATAGTGATAATCACGTACAGGAATTCTTACCTCTACTAATGACTGATCCAAGCACAGCAATCAATGAACTCTTTGATTTATAAATTTCATAAATAAAATATTCTGCTTGACATCTTATGCAGACAGTCGCATCTCTACATGATTAAAGTTAAATATAAAAATCATAATATAAAAAAATTATGGATAAACAATCATAATAACATAAATCCAGAACCTCTCCCAGGATCAACCAAGATTGAAACTTGTCTAAGTACTTGGACCCTCCACTGGTCCATAAGACTTTTGGAGAGAAAAAATCCATGAAGAGAGAGAAAAAATTTTAGAGAGAGAAAGTAGAGAGAGAAAGTGGAGAGAAAATTTTTATATCCTTCAGATGAGGTAATCATGATCGAGATTATCAGAGGTCATATCAAGGTGACTCAATATGGATTAACTATGATCAAATACTATAAATTTTGAATAAATATCGGACTGGGATCCAACCTACTGCATAAATTTTGAAACAATTTCAGGTCATCTTATTTTCATTTTAAATTTGCCCTAGAGTTTGTGATGCAATTAGAGAGAAAAAGAGAGAGTAGAAAGACCATAAAAAAAAATTCTAGAGAGAGAGTAGAGAGAGAATCTATAGAGAGAAAGTAGAGAGAGGAAAGAGAGAGAACTCTCTCTCATTTTTCTCTTTTTTTTTCTTTTCTTTTCTTTTCTTTTCTTTTTCCTTTCTTTTCTTTTTTTTTCTTTTTCTTTTTTCTTTTCTTTTTCTTCTCTTCTTTTTTCTTTTCTTTTTCTTCTCTTCTTTTTTTCTTCTTTCTTTCCTTTTCTTTCTTTCCCTAGCCAAACAGAGGGACACGAGGGGGAGGCTTGGTGGCTCGTACTTCAATGAAGTGCAGTGGCATGATCGGTGGTCCGACAGAGGCAGCCGATGGTGATGGGGCAAGAGATGACCGACGATGAGGTTCGACCGATGAGAATTTAGAAAAAATCAAAAAAATGGGGATCCACCCATTTTCTTTGATTTTTTCGAATTATCGACTGATCATCAAGGGCCAAACCTCTGGAGAAAGAAAGTAGAAAGGTAGGGATCATGACCCATGGGTGCGGCACCATGGGTGGCGGTGCTGGTGGCCGAAAAAGTGGAGGAGAAAGGCTTGTTCAAAATAGGAAAAACAAGGTTGTTTTGTTTAAATGCAAATCCGATGACCACCGGCTCCAATCAGACATCGGCGATCAGAAAACAATGACAAGAAGGAAAAGAAAGAAGGGAAAGGGAGCTTACCTAGCTTCGACAGCCAGAAGAGGACTTTCGGTGAGCTTCTTTCCAGTGGCAATCCATGGAAAAACATAAGAAATCTCGAATGATTCTCGACGATCCCTAAAACGATTTGAGATGATGATCTAGGAGAGGAGAAGGGGGTTCTTATAGATAAGTTTTCTAGATCTAAACGGACTTCCCTCTGCCCGATCTCAATGAAATCAGACATGAAGAAGGCTCCGGTTAGGAGTCTTCTTTCTCCTCTCTACCTCACTCTACACAAAATTTTTTTTTAGGAATTTGGGCTTCTAAAGTTTGGGCCTGGTCCAAAGGCCCAAAAAGACTAGGTTTTTACATTCTCTCCCCCTTAAAATAATTTCATCCTCGAAATTAACTTTGCTTGATTAATAATTTTTAAAACAAATATCGATTATGTCATGCTCGAGCTTTTTATAGTCTGCCTCATATAGTACTTGTTTTATAAGATTTTGATATAACAAAATTATGTGAGATCTCAAATTTATTCCCTTCGTGCTGATTTCTCAATTTTTTTTTAAAACAAACAATAACATCCTAATCTGATATTTAAATACCAAAATTCTTTATCCATTATATTGATTGATTAACTCATTACCTTTAATAGAAACTAAAGATAGCCTAAACATTAAACACTTCTCATAATTATAGGCTTTTTTTCTTTTGACCTTCAAATAACTTTAGCAACTGGACTTCCATCTTAGGAGAACCTCAACCTTCTATGTCAGTTTGAGTAACAATATTAAATTTTAAAAATATAAGATCTGAGTCAAGATATTCTAGGTTTAAACTAACAAAAGAACGATTATGCTATTAACAATAAACTTGAGATATCTAAGATTTCTTGGCATTATCTACAATGAAATAACCTATTGGCAAAAATTGCTCGGTTATGATTAGATTAGGTCAAAATCTGTAGCATTCTTTCATTATCAATAAAATCTTTCCTTATTTGTAACTAATATATTTCATAATATCTTTTAATTTAAAGTATTAATATTTCAAAATAATTTAAACCACCACGCTTTTGCTGCGCTCTCTGATCTTAATTTATCAAATTATATCGGTTTATCGAAAGATATCCTTGCCTATTAGATCACTCAAAGATAGATCTAACTTTTAAATTTTTTATATAAATCTTAGAGCAAAACTTTAAGTTTTTTTGTCTTTACTGCTCCTTGGGCATAGCACATCAAAATTAAGTTTTTTTGTCTTTACTGCTCCTTGAACATAGCACATCAAAATTAAATCTTGATCTACTTTTCATATTTGAATTCATTACATAAATTTCATCACTCCTCAAGAATCCAACATGTCTAGAATTAATTGGAGTTAACTTTAGATTTATCTTACAATTATTTAGATAATTTCCAAATCAATCTTCTTTTTTAGAAGAATTAGCTCTAACTCAAACAAACTAGAAGAACTCAAATCAACATCTTTATAAGTAGAATCAACTTGTTTATTTTTTGTAAAGCTCCTTCATCACAATCCTTAGCATCAATAGATAAATCCATATAAAATCTTGTTTCTTATATAAGTCATTCAAAATTTAATACTAGCGAGATATCTTAGATCAGCTTAAAAATTTAAATTTAATTTGAATTACCATCCACTATCTTCAATAATCATAAGAAAAAATAAGGAATCTAATCCAAAAATTAAAATATAAATTATTAAAAATTTTATCATAATGTATACATCATACTCAAATAAAACTAATTTTTTTATTCAACTAAACAACAATATCAAAATACCTTAGAACCACTTAGAAAAGCAAATTTTTGACTTAAAATTCAATGTAACTTGAAAGATCAAGAAATCATATCCAAATATGATATTTTGAATAACCAAAGATTTTATCAAGTTGTATATCTCATATTCTCATAATAAAATTTAAGTATATTTTTCATCTAAAATTGAGTTTCATATACGACCTTTTATAGATTCAATGCTAAAAAATATTTCTCTCTCATATGATGTAATTTTTTCTTAGATCATGTCCTAACTAATTTCTTTTTAATATATCCAAAAATTTTATAATGCTCAAAAAAATTAATATTAAAATAAAAAAAGTTATCATGACCTTCACCTATATAAGGTTCGCATTCAAAAATCATTGAGTATACTCAACACAACACATCAATATCTCCCTCTTCATTCTAGGGTCAACACTTCTCATGCTTAGGTCAATCCTACTAATTGAAATCCAAGATATAACTCGTCAATTCTATTATAGACATCATATGCCACTTATGCATAAATTTTTTCATAGTATCTATTGATTCGAAATCTAAATATTGAATCATTTCTTTTATATCTATCATATTCCTCATAATTATAGCCTCAAGTTCAAATATCACTAAAGTCACAATCTCGAATAATTATAACCTTAAGCTCAAATACCATTTAAGTCATATTCTCTAGTAATCATAACCTAAATTCTAATATCATTCTATCACATCCTTAATGATCATAATCTTAAACTCTGATATTATCTATTATACTCTATTGATTATAATCCCAGAGTTTTGATATCACTAATGTCACAATCCCTAGTGATCTTAAATCTGAGCTCTGATACTATTCTATCATATCCTAATCACTGGTATCATAGTCTCCAAATGATTGTAACCTAAATTCTAAGCTCAGATACCACTCTGTCACATCCTATTAATCTTACATAAAGTTTTGATATTACTTCATAATTCCTAATGACTTAAACCTAAGCTCTGATACTATTCTGTCACGCCCCGATCCCAACATCTGGGTTGGATACGTGATGGCCACACACTTCTTAGAGCAAGCCCTAAAAAATATGCAAGATCAAAAGTAATTCATTATAATTTCAATATCCATAATGTATAATTTCAATAATAATTAGTAAAACTTGCATAATTATAAATTAAATTTTTTCAATCCTCTGATCAGGTATCCTGACACTCTATCTATTTATTTGCTCACCCGCAAATCCAAACCATAGCCAATCATAAGCATCCTGTCACTGAGAAGAAAAAGAGAAATGGAGGGGTGTGAGCTTTACAACTCCATAAGAATCTCACATATCATACCAATATAATAATATAATCTGAAAATAAGAATAAGTAATAAAATATAAAATCTCATATTCAGTATCCAAAATACTACAAACATTCATATATTATCTGTCTTGTCAAAAAAATATGCATCATCATATATTAATGGGTGAAACACTTTTATTCAGCATTAATTTGGTGTCTTATCTTCTATTTCTCTTTTCATAATCATATGATCTTTAACATTTTTTTTTCTGACTTTGGACTAATCAAGACTATACCTCAGTATCCATCCGATCAAATTTTCACTCAAAAGCCTTTCAAGGCTGTTTCAGGTATAAGCTCCTGACGGACTGTCCCAGGCATGAGCTCCTGACCAGCTGATCTGTGTATATGCTTGTGGGGGTTGTCCTAGACATAAGCTCCTGACGGGCTGTCTCAGACATGAGCTCTTGGTGGACTGATCTACGTATAAGCCTGTGAGGACTGTCTCAAGCATAAGCTCCTGACAGGCTGTCCCAAGCATAAGCTCTTGGCGAGCTATTCCACATGATGAGGCTAGTCCAAACCATATCTTTTTTATTTAGTTATTATTTATTGATTTTATCAAATCAATTTTGATTTACAGTGTGATCAAAATAGGTATGTCATATCTATATAATCATGCCATCAATCACTAATACATGTATATTGATATAATATACTCATGCTTAAAAATCATATAAACAAATAATGGTATTTCAAGCATAGCAAATTCATCGATCACAAATTCAATGATACAAAATCAACAATACGATACTAATGATAAAATAACATATATAGTGATGATCATGTACAGAGATTCTTAAATCTATCGATGACTGATCCAAAAACAACAATCAATGAACTTTTTGATTTATAAATTTTATAAATAAAATATTTTGCTTGACATCTTATGCAGATAGTCACATTTCTACATGATCAGAGTTAAATATAAAAATCATAATATGAAAAAATTATGGATAAACAATCCTAATAATATAAATCTAGGATCTCTCCCAAGATCAACTAAGATTAGAATTTGTCTAAGTATTTGGATCCTTCACTGATCTATAAGACTTCTGGAGAGAGAAAATCCATGAAGAGAGAGAGAAAAAATTTTAGAGAGAGAAAATAGAGAGAGAAAATGAAGGGAGAATCTCCATATCCTTTAGATGAGGTAATCATGATTGAGATTATCAGAGATCATATCAAGATGACTCAATATGGATTAACTATGATCAGATACTATAAATTTCAAATAAGGATCGGACTGGGATCCAACCTACTGCATAAATTTTGAAGCAATTTCAGGTCATCTTATTTTTATTTTAAATTTGCCCTAAGGTTCATGATGCAATTAGAGAGAAAAAGAGAGAGTAGAAAGACCCTAGAGAGAAAATTTTAAAGAGAGAAAGTAGAGAAAGAATCTATAGAGAGAAAGTGGAGAGAAAAAGCAAAGAGAGAGGAGAGAGGAAAGAGAGAGAGAACTCTCTCTCATTTTTCTCTTTTTTTTTCTTTTCTTTCCTTTTCTTTTCTTTCCTTTTCTTTTTTCTTTCTTTTTCTTTTTTTTTTTTTCTTTTTTTTTCTTCTATTTTTCTTCTTTCTTTCCTCTTCTTTCTTTCCCTGGCCGAACAGAGGGACACGAGGGGGAGGCTTGGTGGCTCATGATCCAGCAAAGTGCAATGGCATGATCGGTGGTCTGACAATGGTGGAGCAAAAGATGACCGACAGTGAGATTCGATCGGTGAGAATTTAGAAAAAAATCATAAAAATAGGAGATCCGCCCCTTTTCTTTGATTTTTCTCGATTACCGATCGATCATCAAGGGCCAAACCTTCAGAGAAAGAAAGTAGAAAGGTAGGGATCATGATCCATGGGTGTGGCGCCATGGGCGGCGGCGCTGGTGGCCAAAAAAGTGGAGGAGAAAGGCTCACTCAAAACAGAGAAAATAGGGCTATTTTGTTTAAATGTAAATCCGATGACCACCGGCTCCAATCAGGCATCAGCGACCAAAAAACAATGACAAGAAGGAAAAGAAAGAAGGGAAAGGAAGCTTACCTAGCTTCGACGGCCAGAAGAGGACTTCCGACAAGCTTCTTCCCAGCGACAACCCATGAAAAAACACGAGAATGATTCTCAATGATCTCTAAAATGATTTGAGATGATGATCTAGGAGAGGAGAAGGAGGTTCTTATAGACAAGTTTTCTGGACCTAAACAGACTTTCCTCCACTCGATCTCAATGAAATCAGACATGAAAAAGACTCCGGTTAGGAGTCTTCTTCCTCCTTTCTGCCACGCTCTACACAATTTTTTTTAGAAATTTGGGCTTCTAAAGTTTGGGCCTGGTCCAAGGGCCCAAAAAGGCTAGGTTATTACAGTAATGCTTTAACTCTAGCGGATCATCTAGTTTGGGCAAATATGGTGTTGAGAGCGATCCCTCGCTACTGGATGTCTGTTTTCAAGCTTCCAATAACTATGAGCCAATGAATCAATCAACTATATTGTGAATACGTTGGGAATGATTAGCATCCTGGCAGTTATGTGAAACACTTGGTGAAATGGGGGCAGATTTGCAGACCTTGGAAGTTGGGGGGCTTGGGGTTGCTGCATCTAATCTCCATTAACACTGCCCTTTTGTTGAAATGGTGGTGGAGGTTCTATGAAGATCAGCACAAGCCCTAGTGCAAACTGGTTAGAGCCATTTACTATTCTAATAAGCTACCATCTACTCCTCGCTACAAGAAGAACATGGCTTCACCATTCTGAAAAGGTATTCTCAACATTTTTGATTTATTTAAGCAATTCTTTTGGCCCAAGCTTGGGAAAGGAGACCTAATCTCCTTTTGGCACGATGTCTAGACCCAAGACTCACCTCTATTAGTTGCTTTACCTCATCTCTTTATGCAGGCAAAGGATCAATTTATCTCTATAGATAACTTCTTTAGGCAAACAAAAGGATCCTTAACCCCCATATAAATGATTTTAGAAGCTTTCGAACATCCATTGAGCTCCCTTGCCTCCAGAGATTTTCATGATCTCTCCATGATCATGCTTTCTTGCTTGCTCACACCTCAAGAAAATAAATTATTTGGGATGAAAATATTTGTGACGGAAAGAATTTTCATCGCAAATAAAAATATTGACGATGAAAAATATGATTAGTCGCTAATAATCAAAAATTTACGATGAAAATATATTTTTGTAGCAAATATCACAATATTTATGATGAAAAAAATTTCATCATAAATACAAATTATTTACGATGATTATTTTCATCATAAATAATAAAATATTTATTTTAATTTTAAATTTTCAACTATTAGCGATGAAAACCTATTAATCATAAACAATGGAACTATTTGCAATGAAAAAATATTTTCTATTGTAAATATGAGTTATTTATGATGAAAACTTTTTATCACTAATATTCTAATAAAAATAAAAATTTTAAAAAATTTAAAAATTATAAATTATCTATGATAAAATTTTTCATCATGAATAATTGAGTATTTTTGATGAAAAATAAATTTTCATCGCCAATAATGAGTCTTTGCGATGAAAAATTTTCATCGTTAATAATTAAAAAATCAAAAATTTTAAAAAATCAAAAATTAAAGATTATGTGCGATGAAAAAATTACATTACAAATACTACAGTATTTGCAATGAAAAAAAATTTTCATCATGAATATTGCATTAATTATGATAAAAAATTTTCATCAATAATATCTAAAAAAGTTAAAATTTTTAAAAATTTAAAAATTATATATTATTTATGATAAAAATTTTATATCATAAATAATTCAGCATTCACGATGGAAAGTTTTTTTTGACATAAATATAGAATTATTTACAATAAAAATCTTTCATCGCTAGTAAATAAAAAAATAAAAAATTTAAAAAATTTAAAAACTATAGATTGTTAATGATAAAAATTTTTCATCATAAATAGTGAAGTATTTATGATCAAAAACTATGTTCCATCATAAATACTAAATTATTTATGATGAAAAAATTTCATCGCTAATGCTTCAAAAATTTTAAAAATTTAAAAATTACATATTATTTGTGATAAAAAATTTTTCATCGTAAATAATTTAGTATTTACAATGAAAATATACCTTTCATCATAAATACTCAACTATTTATGATAAAAAATTTCATCGCTAATATGTTAATAAAATAAAAAATTTTAAAAATTTAAAAATTTTGAATTATTAGCGATGAAAAAAAATTTTCTATTGTAAATAGTTAATTATTTGAAATGAAAATATTTTTATCATCAATATTTTTAAAAAATTTAAAAAATATAAAAATTATTTATGATAATACTTTTCGTCTTTAAGTTTCTTTGAATCTGTCTCATTGCTTAATTTTGCATAGGTTGTTGATTCTAGATTTTTGAATTATCTGCTCCTTTCCTCCCTGGTAAGATTTTAGAATATGAGGTTCATCATTTTGTATATCGTCCTCATAGAGTATGATGATATCTAATGTTGAGATATGGAGGCAGTGGAACTTGTCTCCTGTGATCTTCTACCATCCTAGAATATAAGCAACAAGGGAACTTTGAAGGTAGTGGAAGAGTTATTGGTGACTTTTCTAGCATTAGCAAATTCTGTTAGCCTAGCAGAGGGTTGCAATGAATAGGATCGGATCAAGTCGGGATCTGATTAGGGTAGGCTGTAGGCATGGGTGCCTAGAAAAAGCAAATTGGAATATAGCTTAATTTATTGGATAACTCAAAGATTCAAAATTTAACCCGATTGATTTATCGAACGGACTATATAACCTAAAATGCATAATCTACTTAATAAACAAGTCTAATAGATTAGGACCCATGAGTAATTATGAATCCTATTTGAATGAGTCACCTGACTATCTAAAATCTGTGGATTGTCATATCTTCTCAATATTTTACACCCTACTCTATCTAGACTTACTTATCTCAAATCTGTGGATTCTCAAATCTGTTTGATATGATTAATTATTTAACATGTTAGTTAAGTTGGTCTGCTTACACCATAATCTTATACAAAATCTAGACCTACTTATATCGGGGTGGGTTTCTGTCCTTTGGGCCATGCTTCTAGGCCATTGCATTTGTTTTGGGCTGGATGAACAATGTTGCAGCCCAATCCTCATTGGATCCCGTCTCCATTCTTCGACCTCCCAACCTCTGCTTTTCTCCTCTCTTAGCTGGATTCTATACCTGTTGGCTTTTAATGAACGGTGGTGTTCTCAATTTTCAAAAGTAATATTGAAGCCTTAAAGCCCATCAAGTTGCTGGAGAAAAATTTTAGAATATATATATATATATATAAATAGTAAAATAATATCCATTCAAATTTTTTTAATAAAAAATAATTAGCGATGAAAATTATTTTTTGTTGCTACTAAGATAATTAATGATGAAATATTTTATTTTTATCGTAAATCTTTTGAAAAATTGGGGCAATTTTTTTCATCAGGAATTATTAGCAACGAAAATCTTTTTTTGTCGCTAATAATCTAATTAACGATGCAAAGTTTTTCATCATAAATAATTTTTTTTGATGGGAAAACTTTTTTAGCGAGATAATATTTTTTTTGATAAAAATTATTAGCGATAAAAATTATTTTCTATCGTTAATACTGTTATTAATGATGAAATATTTTGTTTCATCGTAAATAATTTTTTTCTAAATTATTAGTGATGAAAATTGATTATTAGTGATGAAAATTTTCATCGCTAATAGTTTGCATCCCATCACATCCCATCGTGCGAAACCTATCTTCTTCCCCTGCCCCCCATTTCGTGCGAAATCTATTCCCCCCCTCCCCCTCTCTGCTCTCCCCACTCTCCCCATCGTCGCTTACCACCATCACGTCCGCTGCCGTCCACGTCCATCCGCCATCCGCCATTGCCGTTCGTCACCATCCGCGGTCCTGTCACTTCCCATCCATCACTGTCCGTCGTCGGAGGTAAGGATTTATTTATTTTTTGATATTTTCTCGGGCCATCGGGGGGCCGGCAGGGATGGGGCCGGAGATGGGCCGGCGGGGAGGGTGTCAGCGACGACTGAGATCGGGCCGACGGGATGGGGTCTGGGGCCAAAGATAAGGATTTTTTTTTTTTTTTTGATGTTCCTCGGGCCACCGGGGGGGCGGCGGGGATGGGGCTAGAGATGGGCCGGTAAAGATTGGCCGACGACGAGTGAGATCGGGCCGAAGGTAAGGATTTTTTTTTGTTATTTTCTCGGGCCACCGGGGGGCTGGTGGGGATGGGGCCAGAGGTGGGCCGGTGGCTACTGTGATCGAGCCAGCGACGATTGAGATCGAGCCGGCAGCCGGGGTAGATGGGGCCGGAGAGGGGGTGGTGGGGAGGGAGGAAGGGAAGAGAGAAAGGAGGGGGGAAAAAGAAAAAAAGAAAAGAAAAGAAAGGAAAAAAAGAAAAAAAAAGAAAAAGAGAAGATTGGATTGAGGAGGGGGCGGCCAGTAACAACGAAGATGGGGTCGGGGAGGGGGCGGCTGGCGGTCAGGGGAGACGGGGCCGGGGAGGGGGCCTGCCGGCGGCCAAAGGAGACGGGGCTAGGGATAAGGCCACTGGCGGTCGGGGGAGACGGGGCTAGGGAGGGTGTCGGCCGACGGAGACGGGGCTAGGGAGGGGGCAGCCGGCGATCGAGGGAAATGGGGTCGGGGAGGGGGCCTACTGGTGGTCGAAGCAGACGGGGTCAAGGACAAGGCCACTAGCGACCAGGGGAGATGGGGCCAGAGAGGGTGTCGGCTGGCGGAGATGGGGTCGAGGAGGGGGTGGTCGGGGGAGACGGGATTGGGGAGGGGGCCTGCCGGCGGTCAAAGGAGACGGGGCAGGGGATAAGGCCGCTGGCGGCCAGGGGAGATGTGGCCAAGGAGGGTGTCGGCCGATGGAGACTGGCCAAGGAGGGGGCGGCCGACGGTCGGGGGAGATAGGGTCGGGGTCGAAAAAATTATTTGATTAATTATATTTGTTGCAAAATTTTTTAGTGTTACTGCTGAAATTATTTAATTATTTGATTAATTATTTTTTATTTTACTAATATAATGCATATTGCTGTTACTTATTATAATTTAATTATTTTATTTACTATTTTATATACTTTTATTTATTATAATTAAATATAAAAAATATTTTTATTTTAGAAAAAAAATTATTAAAATTTTTGATGAAAAAATTTTAATGTGGAGTTATTCTTTTTTGATAAATTAGAAATCTATCTTCGAATGTATGTTCAAAGATGGTAGTTAAATTGCATTGAGCCATAGATTTTCATTCAAGAGTCGATCTTCATCGAGTTCGACTCTTGGATATCCCGTATTCAGACTTTTTAAAAAAGTAATAATCTTATTATTGTTAATAATTGATATTTTATTTTATTATGTGGTATTCAGTAGTTATCTATCCATTATTCTCTGGGTATATGGTGGATAGGGTGCATAGGCACCATATTCACATCGTATACTTGGAGAACCATAGAGAGATGCTGCTGAAATTTTTATAAAAATAAGATAAAATTTATTAATAATAATAATAAAATTATTATTTTTCTGAAAGGGATAGGACCACACTTGTTAGTAATGATTTGAAATGGATAGGATCATGCATTTTTACTTTATTAAATTGATGAAAAAATATTTTTTGTGTTACTATTCAGTCTGTATTTTTTAATATGTGTTGTTTTGTATAAAGTGATCCATGTCTGGATCTGGATCGAGATTTTGGTCAGAATTCGGATCGTGATTCAGATCGAAATTCAGATCTGGATCCAGAATACCACTGAATTTTTTTTTGCTTGTTAATGATTTTGTATTTGTTGTTAGATGGATATCAACAAAAATTGGATGAATGCTAGAGGTATTTTTTTCTCTAAATATCAAAAAGGAGTTCGAGATTTTATTGAGTTTGCATGGCATAAAGCTGACAGTACTAGTTAGATAAAGTATCCGTGCAAGAGATGTGTCAATATGGTATATCGTCACACAATACTTGTTGAGGAACATCTGCTACATTATGGTATGGATAAAAAGTATACTTGTTGGATAAGGCATGGAGAAGGTGATCCGAATGAAGTGGTGTACGATGATGACGATACTAAAGATGATAGTGATGCTGCTTGACTTATCGAACATAGTGGTATAGGAGAATTATTTGATGATTTACATCAGGGTGCTCATTCAAATATACGCATGAGTACTACTACATCTGAAAGCAATTCTGATCATGAACATAATATCCGACTTGAGGTAGAAGAGAATTCTAAACAGTTTGCAAAGCTTGTAAGAAATGCATGAGAGCCACTCTATCCAAATTGTACAAAATTTTTTAAGTTGGAGTTTTTGATAAAATTGCTTCATATTAAAATCGTGAATCGATGGAGTCAGAAGTCATTGATCAAATTTTTACATTGATTAAAACAGCTCTTTCTGATGGAGAGAGACTTTCAAAATCATATTTTTGAAGCAAAAATATATATGCGGGAATTATGACTTGGCTATATTTCTATATATGCCTGTAAAAATGATTGTATATTATTTTATAAGGATAATGAACAAGCAACTGAATATCCAAAATACGGTGAGCCTAGATACAAAATCGATAATAAAAAAGCAAAGAAGATACCTCAAAAGATTTTGAGATATTTTTCATTGATTCTAAGACTTCAAAGGTTGTATATGTCCACAAAGACAGCTGAAGAAATGAGATGGCATTATGAGCAGCGGGTTCTAAAGGAGAACATACTTAGCCACCCGACCAACTCTTTAGTATGGAAAGATTTTGATGTAAAGCATCCATACTTTGTGAGTGACTCGCGCAATATCCGACTTGATCTAGCGATAGATGGATTTAATCTCTTTGACAATCTGAGTACCTCTTACAGCATGTGGCCTGTGATGCTAGTTGTATATAATGTATCACCTTGAAAGTACATGAAAGAATCATTTATTTTTATGTCATTGTTGATTCTGGATCCGAAAGCATCAGGTAATGAAATTAATGTATATCTATGATCTTTAATAGATGATTTGAAGGAGCTATGAGAAGACGGGATATAGACATATAATTCTGTGAGTCGAAGTAATTTTAAGTTGCATGCTTCGATTCTATGGACCATAAATGATTTTTGTGCATATAAAAACTTATTTGGATGGAGCACCAAAAGATATCTTGCATGTCCAATATGCAATAGGGATGCTCCTCATTACATTTAAAGCACAGATGAAAAATATATTTCATGGGTCATCGGCAGTTTCTCCTTATAATCATTTTTGGAGGATCCGTTATAATCAATATTTTGATGGTAAGTCCGACCGATGTCCGCCATCTAAGGAGTTAAGTGGAGCAAAAATTTTAGAATAACTTGAAGTCATTAAAAACATCCAATTTAGAAAACCATCGAGGACATACAAGCGAAAGCATACTGAAGCTGAGCTGAATTGGACAAAACCAAGTATTTTTTTCGAACTACTTTATTGGAAGCAGCTACTACTTCATCATAATCTGAATGTAATGCACATTAAAAAAAATATTTGTGATAATATCATCGATACTGTATTGAACATCTCAGAAAAAATAAAAGATGGTACAAAAGCTCACCTTGATTTATAAAAAATAAGAATTCGATCGGAGTTGCATTTAGTTCATCGAGATGAGAGATTTTTTATGCCACCTGCATGTTATTCACTATTTGGTGAGGAAAAAAAAAATTTCTGTGGATGGTTTAAAATCATAAATTTTTTTTATGCATATGCTTCAAACGTATCACGGTGTATTGAAAACAACAACGGCAATATCTCTGGTATGAAAAGCCATAACTCCCATGTGATGATGCAATGTTTGCTTCCTGTGGTCATACGTGGTTATTTGGGTGGTGATGTTCAAACTGCATTGATTAAGCTGAGAGTGTTCTTTCGAGAACTGTATTGCCAAAAATTGAAGAATAACTTACTTGAGAGATCTGAGAAGGATATCGTTCTCATTCTTTGTAAGTTAGAAAAATTTTTTTACCATCATTTTTTGATGTTATGGTGCATCTAGCTGTTCATCTTCCAAAAGAAGCTCTTTTGATCGGACCGGTACATTATCGATGGATGTATCCTGTTGATAGATAAAAAAATTATACGTACTTTATCATATCACTTATAAGATGTAAATATATTTTTAAAATTTAAATTTATTTTTATTTATAAATTCTTGTGTACCTTAAAAAAGTATGTGCGTAATAAAGCAAAGCCTGAAGGGTCTATAGTGGAAATATATGTAGCTAGGAGTGTGCCACATTCTGCTCAATGTATCTTGATAATATCGAAATAAGATTCAATCGTACAGATCGTAACGTAGACTGTGAATGGAATGATAATGAATCAACGTTGTCTATATTTTAATAAATGGTTCGACCTATTGGTACAAGGATATATAAATTTATGGATGTGAACGAGCTATCCAAGGCACACTTATACGTTCTATATAATTATGAAAAAATTAAAGATTTCATTGAGTAAGTACCATCTTAGCATATTGTTTAATATTTTAAGTAATTTTTTCATATCGATGTAAAGTTGAAAATCATAACTTATTGCAGTGAGCACAAGAGTATCCTATGTAGAGAGAATAATACGGATGTTGATGATCGATATAGGAAAAAATTTGCAAAATGATTTGGTGATCTTGTAAGTTGTATTAATGATATATTATTTATTTAATTATAAATAATATTATTGGAACCAACATAATTTTTTATGTTATGGTGCAGATGAAACATAAGTATTTCAATAAAAAATTGGGTGCGATCGATGAATTGTACGATTTAGCATGTGATCCCGATCGAAGAATTAATCACTACGCATTCTGTATCATTGGAGGAATGAGATTTCATACAAGGAAGCTTGAGATGCAATAATAGATCCAGAATAGTGGGATTGCTACAATAAGATATGAAGGAGAAGAAAAGATTGAATATTATAGTATACTGGTAGATATCATAGAACTGAAGTATGGATCTAGTAATTCTGTATTCTTATTTTAGTGAGAATAGTGGGATATTAGTAATAAAAAAATTGATATTCATATCGATTCACACTTTATTAGTGTAAATTTTGCACGAATATGGTACCAGAATAAGCCGTATATATTAGCAACTCAAGCGAAACAAGTAATATATTTGAAGGATCTAAAGTATCGAGGTAATTGGTATGTTGTATAAAAAATAATACCTAAAGATGTATATGACGTACCAACCTGATTAGAGACGGATAAAAATTTAGATTTACATGAAGAGGAAGCTTTTCCACAAAAAGAACAAAATTAGCCAAGCTTTTTATTGATGAAGAACTTATAACGGCATCCTTGAATAGGGCTGATCTACCGTCCAACGAAGTTGAAGCTGATTTTGTATTTAATCCTGATGAGTCGGAGGGCGATGATCAGTTAATAAATGACGATGAGAAAGAAGACGACACATATATCAAGTATTGTGATTCAGAGGAGGATCTACATATCTAGGAAGATATGAATATTGATGAGTAGATTTATATTCTTCGTTCAATCTTCTCTTGCAATAATAGTATGCGATATAATTGTATTCATTAGAATGTAATTTATTTATTATTATTATTATTCAATATTATATTCATTTATATATCAATTATTATAGATATGGTACCAGGAGACAGACGACGATATTCACGTTCACAGTCTACTTCGGAGGTTGAGGCGCCTTCGTCGATCTCCGTTACCGCACCGGCTCTATTGTCAAAGGGTCCTGCACCGGCAGGTCCCAGTGAGGTGGGTCTCAGTGAGGCAAGTCCTAGTGAGATGGATCCGAGTAGTATTATTATACTTTTTATATAATAAAATTTGATTCTTTTATTTGGATAGCTATCATACTAATGATTTATTTATTGTTGTTTCAGGTCAGTCTTCATCAATAGTGAGGTGAGGGTGAGGTCCATCGAAGAACCTCGCTCTAGAGTGTTGGAGATGCGAGCACCTAGGATAGCGTCTCCGTATCGAGATATCAGTCGGCTACGAGCCGTGGCAGATTGAGTTGGGCATCATATGCCGCAGCTATGCCCTCATGATGCTCTTCGATTGATGTCACGTTCTACCGACTCCGAGAGAGATTTTTTATACCCACTTACAGATAAAATAATTTTTTTATTGTGAATATTTAATTTGCATAGTATTTTTCTAATATTTGTTATTGGCAGGGTGTATTCGACATTATTGATTTTAAGGAGGATCGTGTGAGGCGAGCCATGGACACTCATTTATCATTGTGTTTCAAAGATTATCGCCATCATATGCATCAGCATTAGTATCATGTGGTGCAGGATCATGGAGAGGAGGCAGCACGACAGCAGTCCTATGACAGTATCACTATAGAGGATTGGACTGTTATATGCCGGCATTACGAGGATCCGGCATATCAGGTTACACATCCAAACTTCTTCTTTTTTTTAAAATTTAATGACTGAATCATTTATTCTTAAATTAAATTTGTTATCTACTAATTTTATTGGTAATTGTACCGAGAAGATGTGCCTAGAATACTGTGAATCGGGTAAGATAGACCGTACCATGTTATGGGGGTTCGAGGTCATTCGCTCGTCACAAAGAGCACAAGGTAGGTAATTTTTAATTTTTAATTAGCATATAATTCTCTAGTTATTTAAAAAATTTTTAATTAATTTTCAAATTACAGAGAGATGCTGAGAGTGGGGAGCTTCCTGGTAGGGTCGATATCTACAAGCGGATCCACCAGCGACGGTCAGGGGAGTGGACGACGGGGAGCCAGGAGCTCTTTATAAATTTTTTTAATTATTTTTTTATTTTCAATCTAATTTTTATTATAAAATTAAAATAGCTATAACTTTAATTTTCAGGACCGTATGACAGACATGAGATCCTAGCCTACCCCTGAGGACTCGATCGCACTTACAGATGATGAGATCTGTGATCGGATGCTTGGCACTAGACCCCGTTATGTTAGGGGTCTAGAGTATGGGATCACTACTCCCTCATCCTCATGGTCATCTAGGGCTGACATCCATTCTGCGTGTGAGGCTCGACTGACGGAGGTGCAGAGGCAGGCTGTCGAAGATCGACAGCAAGCTACCGTGGATCGACAGCAAGCTGAGCAGTGAGCTTAGAAATTGGCTGCACGCGTCGACGAGTATCAGCAGCTCTAAATTCAGATGATGGAGTGGATGGCGTAGATGGAGTAGATGATATAGCTGATGAGGCAGCAGCAGGCCAGTCCGAGCTCTTTCGAGCGCTCTCCTTCCCCAGCTCGTTCTCCAGATGCCAACACTTGACGGCTTCTTGGTGTATTTTTTATTTTTATTTTAAATTTTTTATAATTTTAATTTAATATAATAAAATAATAAAATTTGTTTATCGATTTATTATATAAATTTTTTATTTTTATTTTTTATTTTTAATTTATAAAAAATATTATAGATATAAATTAAAAATATATATTCATATATTATTTTTTTAAAAAAATATATATTTAAATTATTAGCGAGGGAATTATTTTTGATGAAATATTGATTGTCAAAAATATTTTAGTACCATAATTTAATTTTTTTAATAAATATAAAATTATTAAAATTTTATATATAATTAATAATGGTGAAAAATTATTCATCGTAAATAATTATTAGCGACAGAAATATTCGTCAGAAATTATCATATTTACAATGTAAGTTTTTCATCGCTAATATTATTTAAATTTAATTTTTAAAAAAATTATTATTAAATTAATAGCGACGAAAAATTTTCATTACAAAAAATATTTTTTGTGATGCAAATTTCTCATCGCTAAAAGTTTTTAAAAATTTTATTTCAAAAAATATTTTAATTAAATTAATAGCGATGAAAATATTTTCGTCGCTATTAATTTTTTATTTATTAGCGACGTTATTATTCGTCGCAAATACTTTTTTTTATGATTAAAATTTTTCATCTAAAATATTTTAACGACGAAAATTATTCATCGCAGATAACTTTTATTAGCAACGAAATATTTTTTTCATCGTAAAATATTATCAACGATGTGATTATTTATAACTAAATATTAACGATAAAAATATATTATTAGTGATAAAAATTATTCATCACTAATGATCTATTTTGTTGTAGTGTCAGCGACAATCCAGACCGTTGGCTCTAAAAATGGAGCATTGCAAGAACATTCACTGTTAATAAATGCTATTTGTTCCCTAAGTATGGTGGGGTAATCTCCCCTCTTGGTAATTTCTTTTGGAGATTACCAGTGCTGAAGAAGATCAAGCTCTTTGCATGGCTGAGCTGCTTCGATAAAATACTGACAACTTCAAATCTCATGAAGAAGGAACTGGCATTGTCAGATCACTGTTCTCTCCGTGGTGAAAATAGAGAGATAATAGACCGTATCTTTCCACAGTGCAACTACTCCAAGATGTTCTAGTGATCACTCTTCAAAGACTTCAGAGTTCCTCAATTTCCTAAGAGGTACATGGAAGTATGGGATGCTTGGAGAAAGCATACAACCATCTCTTAACTTTTCCTTGCTATAGAAAGTTTTTTTGCCATCGGGTGTTGGTGTTTGCGGAGGGAACGCAACCAACGAAAATTCAGGTTTCAACCAAAAGCGGTTTAAGGCAACTTGGTAAATCTTACAAGGGATAGGAGCTCGCAAACATGGAGCTGGAGGGGACCATACGTCCGCAGGGATGGTGAACGACGCAACGAGCTTCTGGGGACCTTGTCTTCCAGTCGGTTATCGACTGTTCTTAGGTGGACAAAAACACTGTCTACTTTCCTTGTTTTAGTATAGGAGGGGAATTAATTTTGAGTGTCCGCATTTTTACTTGGGGTCTAGTTTTTTAGGTGCTTTGATAGGACTTCTTCATTACGTAAAAGTGCCCCATCTTTTCTTTTAAGTACTCTTTCTTGTGTAATACATTAAATTATCTAATGCAATTCTCATGACGGGGAAGTAACTTACTTCTTCCTTGTTTCTCTCAAAAAACAATCATTAATAACAATACGAAGCAGTCAATTAAATAAGTGTACCCAAGAACAACAGGACTTGTTCAACTATGACAAGACTTGCTCAACAAAAGCATACAAATCACAAAATGCCCTCCCCGATATATCAAAGGAAAAACAGGACATGTTCAACTATGATAAGATTCATTACAAATCCATGGAACAGTTCATCCCGATGTTTGTTGGCCTCGTGATGGTAGAGGATCCAAAGAGAACCCCGTCAAACGAAAGCAGGCAAAAAAAAAAAAAAGGCAAAACAAAAAATGAAAACAGATCGAAAGAGGGAGCGCAAGAAGCAACAACAAGAACATGCGGCTTATGGAAGTAACAGCAGCTATATAAGGTATGCTTATGTAAGCCTTCATAATGTCTTACTAATATTTGTGGACCATTCTTTATGACTTCAGACCCTGCCAATTATCTCTGTCGCTGCAGTCAATTTTTTTACAATATCTCCTGTATGCATTCGTTCTTTGGGTGATCTGTTGGAACATTGTAGCCCAACGCTAATCACTGAAATTAAGCACTCTAGTATCTTGTATCGTTTAGAGCTTTGTCGTACGTCATGGACAATTTCATACTCTTCCTTTCGTATCAATTGCGGATCTATGATGTTCATAATTTGAGTAGGAAAGGCCGTCTCAACAAATTGATGAAGATCTAGGCTTTCATTAAAGATTTCATCGGTGGGTCTCTTTCCAGTAAACATCTCCAAGAGAAGTATTCCATAGCTGTACACATCTCCTCGAGTTGATATTTCGCTTCCCAAACCGTACTCTGAGATTCATTTTCAAACAAGGTTATGTGTTTGTACAAACACTATGTCAAAAACATAATTAACCATTGAAGATAATGTTTCGCTAGGAAAACAAAACAAAGAAATGGATCATGTCTCCATGCCACCCAAAGATTATATTAGAAGCATACATTCACATCATAAGGTGGAAATATGTTGTAATATAATCAATGAGCCACATTATTTAACGCACGAGTGGATGTTCGAAAATGATCAAACTCAAACTCAAGAACCGGGAGTCCACACAATAGAAGCTTAATATCAATGGGACCATCATGAGTTAAATAAGATTTGCACATCGATTTTCAATTACATATAATTTGCAAATGGAGAATGCTGTATTAGATTCAAATATGAATAATGTTAAAACAACGGCAATGCCGCTTATATTTCTTTGTACCTGTTAGCTTTCTGTTTGCCTTTAGCTGCTCACCTGGAGAAAACTAGAAAATGAAAAGTAGAAAAATTGTGCGTGCAGTCTCACCTGGAGCAATATATCCAACTGATCCTTTAATTGCCACCAAGCTTGCAGATATGGAGAATGAGTTAGTAGATTCAGAGAGAAACTTTGCCAGCCCGAAGTCACTCACATGGGCAGCCATGTCATCGTCCAGAAGAATGTTGCTCGGCTTGAGATCACAATGAACTATTGGCACTGGGCTATGATGATGAAGGTAATCCAGTGCAGAAGCCACATCAATGGCTACGCTCACTCTCTGTTCTAAATTCAAAATCCTCATCGAGAATCGCTCATTCAGTTTTGGATGCAACCATTGTTCCAGGCTTCCATTCTCCATAAATTCAAGAACCAATGCTTTGAAATCATTACCTCTAAAATCAACACCAGAGCACGCAGTTATGATTTTGACCAGGTTCCGATGACGGATGCTCCTCAAGGCCTCACATTCAGCTATGAAACTCCTTGAAGCCCCCTCCTGCTGAAGGTTCAGTATCTTTATAGCAACCATCTTTTCATCATCCCACTCCATGACCCCTTTATATACGGAACCAAAGCTCCCAACACCAATCAGATTTGCTGAAGAAAACCCATCAGTTGCTTTGACAAATTCGGCGTAGGAGACTCTAATAAGTTCTGTTCTCAAGGTAGCCATGGATGGATGTCTCTTTCTTGATTTTTGTGTCGAGTAAAGTAAAATGAAGAAGAGAATCAAAGTCAAACCTAGAACTCCACTGGCAACTGTGATGATCACTGCCGAGATAGCAGCTCTGTGTTTTGTCCCATTTGGTTGGGCAGAGGAACAGGGTGGTAGGTGCAGTTCAGGGATGCCACCGCAGATCTTTGGATTCCCAATGAGTGAAAATGCACTCATATTTGCAAAGACCCCGTCTAACGGAACCTCGCCTTCAAAGCTGTTGAAAGAGAGATTTAGAAATTGGAGCGAGTGAAATATTTGGAGATATCCTGGTACATGCCCCGATAGGTTGTTGCTTGAGAGGTCCAGAAGTTGAAGGCCTTTTAGATTGCCCAATGATGTCGGGATGATCCCTTCAAAAACATTACCACTCATATCGAGGTTTGCAAGGACCACGCATTTGCCAATGCTATCTGGGATTTCACCATACAATCTATTCTCAGAAATATCGAGGTTATTGACATTTATCAGGTTGCCAATTTCGGAAGGTAGGAGCCCATGTAATGCATTGTGTGATAAGTATAGGCCTAAGGATAGAGAAGGCAGGCTAAGAATCTCTATGGGTATAGTGCCTGTAAGCTGATTGTCAGAGAGAGAGAGAGACTGCAAGTTCTTGCAGTTTCCAAGCCGGGTTGGAATGCTTCCACTCAATTTGTTTCCGTGCAGATCGAGCCAATTCAATTGACTAATGTTTCCGAGTGAAGGTGGAATTCGGCCGAGAAAATTGTTGTGAGACATATTCAGTACATGCAGTGCATTAAGATTTCCAAGAGAGGCAGGAATATTACCTGTGAGAAGGTTTGAATCCATGCCAAGTACCATCAGGTTTTTCAGGTTCCCTATATTTGAAGGAAGGCTTCCAGATATCTGGTTATTGGAAAAAATAAGGACCTGGATATCTGTGGAGAGGTTGGATATGGAATTGGGTAACACACCAGCGAGATTATTGTTGCCGATTAGTAGACATGTCAATTTGCTGCAGTTGGTTAGAGCAGTGAGGAAGCTCCAATCATTGGCCTCCCTGGCTGCTAGTTGGTTCCCAAAAAGTCTCAAGGCTGACAGGTTCTGTAAGTTTCCAAGGTTGCATGGGATTTCTCCACGGAGATTGTTCATTTGGAGCTGAATGTAATACAGCCCAGAAGCATTAGATAATGAAGAAGGGATACGTCCGGTGAACTGATTGAAGGCCATGTCGAGCCAACTGAGGTGGGGAAGAGTGCTGCCTATGTCAGATGGGATAGTCCCTCTGAGACTATTATATCCCACACTCAAATCCTCGATACTTGAGAGATTGTATAGACAGGGAGGAATCAAGCTTGATAACTGGTTTAGTCCTACAGCGAGGACAATAAGAGAGGGTAGACGGCATAAGGAAGATGGAATGGCTCCCGACAGGGTGTTCGCTGCAAGACGAATATTGGCGGCAGAGGACAGGTTCCCTAACCAAGGAGGGATGCCGCCTGTAATCCTGTTGCTGGACAGGCGGAGGGATTCCAAAGAGGAGAGGTTGGTGAAAGATGTTGGGATGCCGTTGAGAAGGTTCTTATGTAGGTCAAGTGTAATTAGCTGTCTGCAGTTTCCAAGACTGGATGGAATTTGTCCTTCCAGAGAATTCAGGCTTAGATTGAGATATCGCAGCCGATGCACAAGGCCAAGCTCTTGTGGAATGGATCCTTTGAGTTCGTTTTCTTGGAGACTCAGTCTGCGGAGGAATGTGAGGTTGGCTATGGATGGTGATATGGTGCCAGCTAGGCCAAGAGAGGGTAAGTCCAGAGCAATGACCCTCTGAGGGTGCCGACTGCCACACGTGACACCTTTCCACTGGCAGAAATGAAGCGACTTGTTGTCCCAGGAGGACAGAGCCCCAAATGGATCATTATATATATTAGACTTGAATGAAATGAGAGCCAAGTGGTCACTCCCGCTTCTGCTGTTATTCCTGGCCACCAAGGAGGTTGCACTGCTGGTGATGGCAGGAAATTGGGGAGATGGGATCAAAATATGACATAAGAGTAGAAGAGTGGCATGCATGAGACAGGACCACCAAGATGACCTCTTTGAGTTGCAGAGACAACCCATGTACACTAGGAAGTTGAGAGGAAAAGAATGAATAAGATAACTTGGGGGAAGCTTAATTTGGATGACCTTCTAAGAGCTAGCATGCAGACTTTATAATAGGATTTCTTGGCCGGTTGATGATTGGAGGAGTCTCTATTTAGTCAGGCTTAGCGAGCGTTGTGGGTCTCTAAAAAATAAACTGAGGAAAGATGAATGAAATTACCTGCCAGCTGGGATTCTAGCGGAAGGAATTTCTGCCGCACATCCATGCACAATGATTGAGCGTGAATCATGGAAGAACCAAAGAAAGAAGCAGTAGTCTTGCCGGCTCATGTACGTTTTCGGTGCACGGTCTGGTCCCATAATTGCATCGCATGCATCCTTTCAAACTTGAAGTTTTTAATGTCACAAATACTTGGACGCAAGAAACATAATTATTCATTATATGTATATCAATAAACATATGCGTAGACATGGAAGATACAGATGTGTTTTCGTGTCTGATTTTTAGATGATTCCTCCGTTGGATTTTTGTTTTTCTGGAACACCTGACATCTGTCACCTATCTCATGTCCAGCTTGCATTAACCAAATGCTCGCTTAATAGAAATCTCATTCTTGTTTTAAGAAATTCAGAAATCTCATTCAAAGAATTCGATCCCATATGGTGAGTTTGTAATGCTAGTGCTGAGTATTTCTTTGAGAGATAAGGGACGGCACAGGACATTATTTTCAGGCAGAAGTCTTTTCTTTTTTTTATTTCTTTTTTTTTTTCGGGTAGCAAAGAGAAGCTTCATTTATATTGTACTGAAAGATACATGGAAGTAACAAAAATAGGTTGCTGTATACACAAAGGAGAAACCCTTATGCAAGGATAATCTTTTGACTGGAGTCTTTTGACTGACTTGCTGTGGAATAATCAGTGAGAGCTGATACCAACCCCAAGGGACGAAAGCACGTCTTCAAGACTTACCATCGAAGCGGGTCTTCCACGCAGAAAGTTCTTGGACTACTGATTGGTTGCTCACGCGGAGGACATCCTCATGGCAGAAAAGTTAAACAGAAGACAAACAAATGGATGATGATCCATTTGATTAAGCCCGAGAGGACCCATCGTTATCGTCTTGGACAGGCGTCGAAATATCAGATTCGTCACTTTCAACAATTTAACCGGCTGATATTACTACTTTAACATGCGCTAAATCTCGCCCTGTCCCCTTCCCAACGTTTCAACCACGGTACCCCTTCCGCACGTTTCAACCACGATACTAAAAAAATGCTGCAGGATGCTGTACATGATTCGACATCATCCACCTTAAGATGGATGGCCACACATGTATGTTAGAAAAAAATTAAGAAGAAATTTATAAATTTCAAAAATATTTGATAGTTTGAATAGCCATCCATTATTCATAATGGATGGTACCTAACCATGTACAATACTCTACGGTATTTTTTGAGTATCATTAAAAATCTCATTCCTTCAACCATATGATCATTGATATCGTGCTCGAACAATGACAACTGCATGCACAACATTCACACGTGCCAGCGATCAAGGCCACTGAACAATTTGTTGGAACCCAATCGCAAACACAAGTTTCTATGCAAGATTAGCCGACTTGGAGCCATCCCCTCCACGTGATGTCACATCTTATGTATAAGTACAACTCGATAGTTATATAAAAATATATTATAAATCATGTATTATCATAAATCTATCATGAATATCACCTGCGATTTCATCTGATTTATTATTCACATCTCATTAACATGATTCAAGTCAATAATTATCTTTCAGTTTTCCACTAATCATGTTCACACTTCGGCCTATAACTAGCAAACCATAATCCATACTTCGATTTATGGTAGCAAACCAAAATATCCATATTTTGACCTACAATAATAAATCAAGATATCCGTCCTTCGACCCACGATGGCAAATCTAGATAACCATGTTTCGACCCACGGCGGCAAATCAGAATGTTATGGTTCAGCTAAAATATCACAATCCGACCCGTGACTGACAGTCCACATCATCATTAGTCTAAATCCTCTTACATGATTAATAAATCATTCAATAATTTCAAATTATATCTTTTGCTCCATTTCAAAATAGCCAACATCTTATACCAAACAATCAACAAATGATACATATATATAATAAAGAACCATATGCTTATATATTCGTATCAATGATCATACTCTAATGATAATCATTTGGCACAAAATCAAAAATCATCGCATATAATAAAAAATATATACACATACATACAAATGATCATATAAAAGGATCATTATCTCTATCTATTTCAGACTCAAGCACAGCAATTGATCAACTTCTTGATGAATGAACCCTAAGATATAATGTTCCACTCGACATCTTTACATAATCAATGTCAACATAAAAGACATAGACGGTTACGGACAGTGAAAATATTAAGATAGCACTATAGGTCTATGACTCTTCCCAAAGTCAATCGAATAATCTAGATTTACCTAGATTTTGGATCCTCCACTAATCCATAAAGCATCCAGAGAGATAAAGGAAATGGAAAGAGAGAGAGAGTAGAAGAAAGAGAAAATAAAGAGAGAGAAAAAAAGAATGATTTATTATTTTTTTCTTTTCTCCTCTATCTTTCTCTAGTTTTCTTCTCTTCTTCTCGTGAAAGGGGAAAAAGAAAGATCTCAAGCCGACCACCTTTCATGGCAGCAGTGACCCCAATGACTCGACGATAGTGGCTTTAACCTGGACTGCCCGATCATGGCCATGTCTCACGACGATGGTTGTCCTAGTGGAAGAAAAAAAAAATAAGAATAGGAGAAGGCTCAATCCGGAGCTAATGGCTCGTCAAAGATTTTCTAGGATTCAGAAAAAAACCGAATAAATCCCATGGATTTCATGGGTGGTTTGAGTAAAGATTAGGGCAATACTTAGAGGAAAAAGGGAGGAAAATTTATAGGCTGCATCCTAAGGCTTTCATTAGAGTCCTATGAGCCTTCTAGGACTCTTCTTCTCCATCAAAATGGAAGAAGCGGATGACTCTGATCTTGAGTCTTCCTCCCTCGTGTTAGGCATATGAGCAGTGGTCTGGGTAGCCATTCAAGGCCCATCTTTGTTGGACCAGGCCCATATGGAACGGGCCCTTACATGCAGCAACTCTACACATGATGCCTTAATCAACACCTGTGCAGAGGAATAAATGAACCACAATCTCATCAACAACCACCTACTAACATGCAGGAGTGCGTCCTGCTTGATAGTCAGATTGCATGGCACCAGCTAGCCGAAAGAGGAAAAAAAATCTTTGGGCAAGAAGACTGAAAAGAACAGGATAAACTAAACATGATCAACAGAGGATGCAGTAGCATAGTAGAAATTTCAGCCAAGCATCAACTTTCAGAGTCGCTCACTCCGAACTAATTGTACAGGTACCAGCAATCATATTTATACGACAATATATCTGACATAACGAAGCAAGAGCTCACAACCCCCACCCCACCACCCTTGGGGGGAGGAAAAAAAAAACCAAGAAAAAGAAAAGAAAAAACAAACAAAAAACATAAAACCAACCAACCAACCAAACATACATCAAATGCATCATCAGATAGCCGGTCCAGATTCATCATATATCCTGAAAGATGCAAAAACAATATCCTGAAAGAACATCTAAAAGCACTTCCTGTGAACAATGGCCGGTCCAGATTCATCATATTCTGCCTTTGATATCCACATCTGAAATGCATTTAGTATAAAAGGGCAAGCAAAGAAAACCATCAGAAGATAAGGAGAATAAGGCACCAAGGCAGATCCAAAATGGGGGAGAAAAGACAAATGATGATGGTTTACCTGCTAGAATGTGCTGAGAGAAGCCAAGATGGAACCTCCAATCCACACACTATACTTCCTTTCAGGTGGTGCCACCACCTTGATCTTCATGCTGCTAGGAGCAAGTGCAGTGATCTCTTTGCTCATACGGTCAGCAATGCCCGGGAGCATAGTGGACCCTCCACTAAGCACAATGTTCCCATACAAGTCCTTCCTGATATCTACGTCACACTTCATGAAAGAATTGTAGGTAGTCTCATGGATACCAGGGGTTTCCATACCAATGAGAGCAGGCTGGAAGAGCACCTCAGGGCACCTGAATCGCTCCGCCCCAATGGTGATGACCTGGCCATCAGGTAGCTCATAGCTTTTCTCAACTGCCGAGCTGCTCTTGGCAGTCTCGAGCTCTTGCACATAATCAAGGGCTACATGAGCAAGCTTCTCTTTAATGTCACGAACAATTTCCCGCTCGGCTGTGGTAGTGAAGGAGTACCCCCTCTCAGTCAAAATCTTCACCAAAGCATCCGTCAGATCTCTACCAGCAAGATCAAGCCGTAAGACAGTATGTGGAAGTGCATATCCCTCATAGATCGCGTCACGCCCCGGCCCAAATTGGGTCCAGAATCAGCCACGGCCCATAAAAAAAAAAAAAAAAATAGAAAACAGGGGAGGGAGTCTTCCTCCTCCATTCACCGGCTCCCTTCACCGGCTCCCAATCGGAGTCGGAGACAAGCTCCCTCCGGCCCTATTTAAGGAGGAGATCCCTCCTCTCTCCTTTCCATCAAAAATCTCGGGGCAAAACGGCGGCAATCGCCGGAAATTCCTCACGGAGACCCATCACTGTGACGTCCAATTTCTCGTCGGAAAAGCTTCGTCGGAGACGGAGGTAAGCCTCCTCCCCTTCCTCTCTTCTCCCCCTTTATTCCCATGCCGATGTGCATGCTCGCCGGCGACCGGAGTCGCTGGATTTTGTTGCGGAAGTAATCTTCATTTTTTGACCGTTTCCCTTTGATTCCGACGCCAGTGGTTACCGCCAACCACCGGTTTGATCTCCTCTTGCCGCTGGATCACCTCTCCTTCGGCCGCCGACCATCCCCGCACCGGCTGCGCCACCGGCCGGCCAACCAATGAGGGGATCAAAGATCCCCTGTTTCGGTCAAAAACAAGCCTGCGGGAAGAAAAGAAAAGAAGAAGGAAGAAGAAGAAGAAGGAAAAGAAAAAGAAAAAGAAAAGAAGAAGGAAAAGAAAAGAAAAAGAAAAGGAAAAAGAGAAAAAAAAATAAAAAAGAAGAAGAAGAAGAAGAGAGAGAATTTTCCTCTTCCTCCTTTCTCTCTCTTTCCTCTATCCTCTCTCTACCTTCTCTCTCTAGATGCTCTCTCTAGATCTTTCTCTCTTTTTGTGGATTTTATCTCTCTAGAATCTTTCTACTCTCTCTCTCTGACTGCATCACGGACCCTAGGATAAATTTGAAATAAAAATATGATGATTTGAGATTGCTTCGAAATTCGTGCAGTAGATCTGATCCCAGTCCGATTCTATTTGAAATTTGTAACACTTGATTTATATTAAGTCACCCTGATAGGACCTTTGATGATCTCGATCATGATTGCCTCATCTGAAGGAAACAAAAATTTCTCTCTCTAGAATTTTCTCTCTCTTCATGAATTTTTTTTCTCTAGAAGTCTTATGGATCAGTGGAGGATCCTGATACATAGACAAGTCCTAATTTTGGTTAATCCTAAAGAGAGATCCTCGATTTGTATTTTAGGATCGATTATCGGTAATTTCTCTATATGTGATTTTTATATTTGATCAGGGTTATGAAGAGATACGATTGTCTGCACATGATATCGAGTGAAATATTTTGTTAAAAAAATTTATAAATCAAAGAAGAACATTGATTTCTGTGCTTGGATCTGTCACCGATAAAGGTAAGAATCCCTGTACATGATCATCGTTATATATGTTATTTACCGTTGGTTTTATCTCATTGATTTTGCATCGTTGGATTTGAGATCGATGAATTTGTTATATCTGAGATACTGTTATTTATTTATGTGATTTTGAGCATGAGTATGTTATATCAATTCATATGTATCAGCGATTAATGGCATGATTATATGGGTATGACATATTTATTACACTGCAAAATTTGAATTGATTAATGAAGTCAAATATTATAGTTTCATGAAAAATAAAGAGAAAGAGAAATATGGTTTGGACTGGCCTTATCATGTGGAATAGCTTGCCAGGAGCTTATGCCTGGGACAGCCCCCACAGGCTTATGTGTGGAAGAATATGATCCGAAAAAGATCATGAAGAATCTGATCCGAGAAAGATCATGAATGATTTGATTCGAGAAAGATCATGGCCACTTTGATCCGAGAAAGATCATGAATATTTCGATCTGAGGAAGATCACAGAAATCGATCCGAATAAAAGATTGTCGCATGATCCTGGTAGTCCAAAGCCAAAGCCAAAAAGAAAGAATTAAAGATGATGTGATAATAGAAAAAAATAGAAAGATAAGATATGAAACAATCATTGAATAAAATTATTTCACTTATTAATATATGATAGTGCATCTCTTTTGATAAAACAGATAATCTATAAATGTTGCAGCATTCTGGACAGTGAACATCGACTTTTATGTGTTATTTCTTATCTTTATTTTCAGATTATATTATTATATTGGTGTGATATGGGAATTCTTACTGGGCTGTAAAGCTCACACCTCCCTTTATCTTTCTTTTTTTCTCAGAGTTACAGGATGCTTATGATTGGCTATGGCCTGGATTTACGGGTGAGCAGAAGGATAAATAAGAGTGTCATAGTATCTGATCAGAGAATTGAAGAAATTTAATTTGTACCTATACAAGATTTTACAAATTATTGCTGAAATTAATTGTTATGGATGTTAAGGTTGTAACGATTTAATTTGGCCTTGCATATTCTTTAGGGCTTGCTCTAAGGAGTGTGCGGCCATCACGTATCCGACCCGGGTCCAGAATCAGCCACGGCCCATAAAAAAAATAGAAAACAGGGGAGAAGACTCCTAGAGGGAGTCTTCTTCCTCCGTTCATCGGCTCCCAATCAGAGTCGGAGACAAGCTCCCTCCGGCCCTATTTAAGGAGGAGATCCCTCCTCTCTCCTTTCCATCGAAAATCTCGGGGCAAAACGGCGGCAATCGTCGGAAATTCTTCACGGAGACCCATCACTGTGACGTCCAATTTCTCGTCGGAAAAGATTCGCCGACGACGGAGGTAAACCTCCTCCCCTTCCTCTCTTCTCCCCCTTCCTTCCCGTATCGATGTGCATGCTCGTCGGCGACCGGAGTCGCTGGATTTTGTTGCGGAAGTAATCTTCATTTTTTGACCGTTTCCCTTTGATTCCGACGCCGGTGGTCACCGCCGACCACCAATTTGATCTCCTCTTGCCGTCGGATCACCTCTCCTTCGACCGCCGACCATCCCCGCACCGACTGCACCACCGGCTGGCCAACCAATGAGGGGATCAAAGATCCCCTGTTTCGGTCAAAAACAAGCCTGCGGGAAGAAAAGAAAAGAAGAAGGAAGAAGAAGAAGAAGGAAAAGAAAAAGAAAAAGAAAAGAAGAAGGAAAAGAAAAGAAAAAGAAAAGGAAAAAGAGAAAAAAAAATAAAAAAGAAGAAGAAGAAGAAGAGAGAGAATTTTCCTCTCCCTCCTTTCTCTCTCTTTCCTCTCTCCTCTCTCTACCTTCTCTCTCTACTATTTCTCTCTCTAGATTCTCTCTCTAGATCTTTCTCTCTTTTTGTGGATTTTATCTCTCTAGAATCTTTCTACTCTCTCTCTCTGACTGCATCACGGACCCTAGGATAAATTTGAAATAAAAATATGATGATTTGAGATTGCTCCAAAATTCGTGCAGTAGATCTGATCCCAGTCCGATTCTATTTGAAATTTGTAACACTTGATTTATATTAAGTCACCCTGATAGGACCTTTGATGATCTCGATCATGATTGCCTCATCTGAAGGATACGAAGATTTCTCTCTCTACAATTTTCTCTCTCTTCATGGATTTTTTCTCTCTAGAAATCTTATGGATCAGTGGAGGATCCTGATACATAGACAAGTCCTAATTTTGGTTAATCCTAAAGAGAGGTCGTCGATTTGTGTTTTAGGATCGATTATCGGTAATTTCTTTATATGTGATTTTTATATTTGATCAGGGTTATGAAGAGATACGATTGTCTGCACATGATATCGAGTGAAATATTTTGTTAAAGAAATTCATAAATCAAAGAAGAACATTGATTTCTGTGCTTGGATCTGTCACCGGTAAAGGTAAGAATCCCTGTACATGATCATCGTTATATATGTTATTTACCGTTGGTTTTATCTCATTGATTTTGCATCATTGGATTTGAGATCGATGAATTTGTTATATCTGAGACACTGTTATTTATTTATGTGATTTTGAGCATGAGTATGTTATATCAATTCATATGTATCAGCGATTGATGGCATAATTATATGGGTATGACATATTTATTACACTGCAAAATTTGAATTGATTAATGAAGTCAAATATTATAGTTTCATAAAAAATAAAGAGAAAGAGAAATATGGTTTGGACTGGCCTTGTCATGTGAAATAGCTTGCCAGGAGCTTATGCCTGGGACAGCCCCCACAGGCTTGTGTGGAAGAATATGATCCGAGAAAGATCTTGAAGAATCTGATCCGAGAAAGATCATGAATGATTTGATTCGAGAAAGATCATGGCCACTTTGATCCGAGAAAGATCATAAATATTTCGATCCGAAGAAGATCACAGAAGTCGATCTGAATAAAAGATCGTCGCATGATCCTGGTAGTCCAAAGCCAAAGCCAAAAAGAAAGGATTAAAGATGATGTGATAATAGAAAAAAATAGAAAGATAAGACATGAAACAATCGTTGAATAAAATTATTTCACTTATTAATATATGATAATGCATCTCTTTTGATAAAACAGATAATCTATAAATGTTGCAGTATTCTGGATAGTGAACATCGACTTTTATGTGTTATTGCTTATCTTTATTTTCAGATTATATTATTATATTGGTGTGATATGGAAATTCTTACTGGGCTGTAAAGCTCACACCCCCCTTTATCTTTCTTTTCTTCTCAGAGTTACAGGATGCTTATGATTGGCTATGGCATGGATTTACGGGTGAGCAGAAGGATAAATAAGAGTGTCATAGTATCTAATCAGAGAATTGAAGAAATTTAATTTGTACCTATACAAGATTTTACGAATTATTGCTGAAATTAATTGTTATGGATGTTAAGGTTGTAACGATTTAATTTGGCCTTGTATATTCTTTAGGGCTTGCTCTAAGGAGTATGCGGCCATCACGTATCTGACCCGGATGTTGGGTTCGGGGCGTGACAGAATGGTATTAGAGCTTAGGTTATGATCATTCGAGATTACGATATAAATGATTAGGATGAGATAGAATAATATCAGAGCTTAGGTTTAAGATTACCAGAGATTATGAAAAGATATTAAAACTTTATATAATATCTGTAGGATGTGACAGAGTGGCATCTGAGCTTAGAGGTTAGGTTACGTTTAATTGGAGACAATGATACAAGTGATTAGGATATGATAGAACAGTACTAGAGCCCAAGTTTAAGGTCACTAGGGATTGTCATATAAATGATATCAAAACTTGAGATTATAATCGATAGAGTCAGAGTTTAAGGTTATAATCATTAAGGATATAATAGAATGATATTATAGTTTAGGTTATGATCATCAGAAAATATGATTTATGTGGTATTTGAGTTTAATATTATAATTATTCAGAATTATAATTTTAGTGATATCTGAACTTAGGTTATGATCATGAGGAACATGATAGATATAAGAGAAAAGATTCAATATTTAGATTTCGAATCAATAGATATTAAGATAAAATTTATGCATAAGTGGCATATGATATCTATAATAGAATTGACGAGTTATATCTTAGATTTCAATTAGTAAGGTTGACCTAAATATGAAAAGAGTTGACCTTGGAATGAAGTGGGAGGTATTGATAAGTTATGTTGAGTATACTAGAGGATTTTGGAATGTAAAACTTATATGATTGAAGATCATGATTTTTTTTTATTCCAATGATAATTGTCTGAGCATTATGAATTTTGGACTTATCAAAGAAAGTTAATTAGGGTATGGTCTAAGAAGAAATTTCATCATATGAGAGAGAAATATTTTTGAGCATTGAACCTATAAGAGGATCATATATGAAACTCAATCTTAGATGAAAAATATACTTGAATTTTTATTATGAGAATATGAGATACACATCTTGGTAAAATTTTTTTGGTTACTCAAAATATCATATTCTGAATATGATTTCTTGATCTTTCAAGTTGCATTGAATTTCAAGTCAATAGTTTATTTTTCTAAGTGGATCAAAAGTATTTTGATATTGTTGTTAAATTAAAGAAGAAAATTTATTTTGTCAGAGTATGATATACAGGTTATGATGAAATCCTTAATAATACGTATTACTATCTTTGGATTAGATTTTTTTTAATTTTTCTTGTGATTATTGAAGATGGTGAAGTGTATTAATTATTTAAGTCAAAGTTTGGATTTTTTTAAATTGAACTAAGACATCTTGCTAGTGTTAAATTTTGAATGACTTATACAAGGGACAGAATTTTGTATGGATTTATTGATTAATATTAAGGGTTGTGATGAAGGGAGCTCTATAAGAAATAATCAAGTTGACTCTACTTAAGGATGTTGGCTTGAATTCTTCTAGTTTGTCAAGTTAGAATTAATTTTTTTAAAAAAAGAAAGATTGATTTAGGAATTATCTAAATGATTGTAAGGTAAATCTAAGGTTAACTCCAATTGATTCTAGATATGTTGGATTCTTGAAGAGTGATGAAACTTATACAATAATTTCAAACATAGAAAGTGGATCAAGATTTAATATGCTATACCCGAAGGTAGTAAAGATAAAGAAACTTAAAATTTTGCCCTAAGTCTTATATGAAATTTGAAGGTTAGATCTATTCTGGATTGATCTAACATATAAGGATATTTTATCTTTGATAGACTTATATAATTTGGTAAGTTGAGATCAGAGTGTGCAGCAAAAGCGTGATGGTCTGAATTGATTAGAAATATTAATCTTTTAAATCAAAAGATATTATGATGAAATACATTAGTTGTAAATAAGGAAGAATTTTATTGATAATGAAAGGATGCTATAAATTTTGATCTAATCTGATCATAGCCGGATAATTTTTGTCAGTAGGTTGTTTCATTATAGATAATGCCAAGAAATTTTAGATATCTCAAGTTTATTAATAGCTTGATAGTTCTGATATTAGTTCAAATTTAGAATGTCCTGACATAGATCTCATATTTTTTTAAATTTAATATTGTTACTTGGACTGATATAGAAGATTGAGGTTTTCTTAAGATGAGAGTCTACATATAAAATTTATTGGAAGGTCAAGAGAAGAAAGAAATCGATAATCGTGAAGAGTGTCCAATGTTCGACCTTTCTTTATTTTTTTATCAAGGGTAGTCTGAGATAATTATGAATTTCGAGTAGAATGTATTAGACAAATAACGGTGGTATATTAATACAAGTCCAAAATATTACAGTTCTTCAAAAAGTTGAGAAATCAATAAGAGGAGATGAATTTGAAATTTCAAATAATTTTTGTTATAACAAGACCATGAGAAATAAATAATATATAAGATATTATTGTAAGCTTGAGAATGACATGAAGAATGTATACTTTGAAATATATCTCAAACAATATAACTTAATTTCGAAGATGAAATTATTTGAAGGGGGAGAATGTAACACCCCGGCCCAAATTAGGTCCAGAATCAGCCACGGCCCATAAAAAAAAAATAATAGAAAATAGGGGAGAAGACTCCCGGAGGGAGTCTTCTTCCTCCATTCACCGGCTCCCAATCGGAGTCGGAGACAAGCTCCCTCTAGCCCTATTTAAGGAAGAGATCCCTCCCCTCTCCTTTCCATCGAAAATCCCAGGGTAAAATGGCGGCAATCGCCAGAAATTCCTCACAGAGACCCATCACTGTGACGTCCAATTTCTCGTCAGAAAAGCTTCGCCGACGATGGAGGTAAGCCTCCTCCCCTTCCTCTCTTCTCCCCCTTCCTTCCCGTGCTGATGTGCATGCTCGCCGGCGACCGGAGTCGCTGGATTTTGTTGCAGAAGTAATCTTCATTTTTTGACCGTTTCCCTTTGATTCCGACGTCGGTGGTCACCGCCGACCACCAGTTTGATCTCCTCTTGCCGTCGGATCACCTCTCCTTCAGCCGCCAACCATCCCCGCGCCGACTGCACCGCCGGTCGGCCAACCAATGAGGGGATCAAAGATCCCCTGTTTCGATCAAAAACAAGCCTGTGGGAAGAAAAGAAAAGAAGAAGGAAGAAGAAGAAGGAAAAGAAAAAGAAAAAGAAAAGAAGAAGAAGGAAAAGAAAAGAAAAAGAAAAGGAAAAAGAAAAAAAAATAAAAAAGAAGAAGAAGAAGAAGAGAGAGAATTTTCCTCTCCCTCCTTTCTCTCTCTTTCCTCTCTCCTCTCTCTACCTTCTCTCTCTACAATTTCTCTCTCTGGATTCTCTCTCTAGAACTTTCTCTCTTTTTGTGGATTTTATCTCTCTAGAATCTTTCTACTCTCTCTCTTACTGTATCACGGATCCTAGGATAAATTTGAAATAAAAATATAATGATTTGAGATTGCTCCGAAATTCGTACAGTAGATCTGATCCCAATCCGATTCTATTTGAAATTTGTAACACTTGATTTATATTAAGTCACCCTGATAGGATCTTTGATGATCTCGATCATGATTGCCTCATCTGAAGGATACGAAAATTTCTCTCTCTACTTTCTCTCTCTAGAATTTTCTCTCTCTTCATGGATTTTTTCTCTCTAGAAGTCTTATGGATCAGTGGAGGATCCTGATACATAGACATGTCCTAATTTTGGTTAATCCTAAAGAGAGGTCCTCGATTTATGTTTTAGGATCGATTATCGGTAATTTCTCTATATGTGATTTTTATATTTGATCAGGGTTATGAAGAGATACGATTATCTGCACATGATATCGAGTAAAATATTTTGTTAAAAAAATTCATAAATCAAAGAAGAACATTGATTTCTGTGCTTGGATCTGTCACCGGTAAAGGTAAGAATCCCTGTACATGATCATCGTTATATATGTTATTTACCGTTGGTTTTATCTCATTGATTTTGCATCGTTGGATTTGAGATTGATGAATTTGTTATATCTGAGACACTGTTATTTATTTATGTGATTTTGAGCATGAGTATGTTATATCAATTCATATGTATCAGCGATTGATGGCATGATTATATGGTTATGACATATTTATTACACTGCAAAATTTGAATTGATTAATGAAGTCAAATATTATAGTTTCATGAAAAATAAAGAGAAAGAGAAATATGGTTTGGACTGGCCTTGTCATGTGAAATAGCTTGCCAGGAGCTTATGCCTGGGACAGCCCCCACAGGCTTATGTGTGGAATAATATGATCCGAGAAAGATCATGAAGAATCTGATCCGAGAAAGATCATGAATGATTTGATTCGAGAAAGATCATGGCCACTTTGATCCGAGAAAGATCATGAATATTTCGATCCGAGGAAGATCACAGAAATCGATCTGAATAAAAGATCGTCATATGATCCTGGTAGTCCAAAGCCAAAGCCAAAGCCAAAGCTAAAGCCAAAGCCAAAAAGAAAAGATTAAAGATGATGTGATAATAGAAAAAAATAGAAAGATAAGACATAAAACAATCGTTAAATAAAATTATTTCACTTATTAATATATGATAATGCATCTCTTTTGATAAAACAGATAATCTATAAATGTTGCAGTATTCTGGACAGTGAACATCAACTTTTATGTGTTATTGCTTATCTTTATTTTCATATTATATTATTATATTGGTGTGATATGGGAATTCTTACTAGGCTGTAAAGCTCACACCCCCCTTTATCTTTCTTTTCTTCTCAGAGTTACAGGATGCTTATGATTGGCTATGGCCTGGATTTACGGGTGAGCAGAAGGATAAATAAGAGTGTCATAGTATCTGATCAGAGAATTGAAGAAATTTAATTTGTACCTATACAAGATTTTACGAATTATTGCTGAAATTAATTGTTATGGATGTTAAGGTTGTAACGATTTAATTTGGCCTTGCATATTCTTTAGGGCTTGCTCTAAGGAGTGTACGGCCATCACGTATTCGACCCGGGTGTTGGGTTCAGGGCGTGACAGAAAACGCAGGGGGAACAGATGGGGCTGAAATGTATTGCCATTTGGTAAGCAATTTTTAACAAAAAAAAAATGAGCCTGAAAGTAATCTGTCAAGTTTTGACAGCGCGTTTTTCATTTCATCATCTGGACCATGATAGTCTCCGCAAGGCAAAAAATTCATTTCTTAAAACCAAGGAATTTCAATTTTGTCACATCTCGAATCCAACACCTATATCGGGTACGTGATGGCCACATACTCCTTAGAGCAAACCCTAAGAAATATGTAAGGCCTAAAATAATTCATTACAACCTCAACATCCATAATGTCTAATTTTAATAATAATTAGTAAAACTTGTATAATTACAAATTAAATTCTTTAAATTCTCTGATCAGATATCAATGACACTTTATCTATTCATCTGCTCACCCGCAAGTTCAAATCATAGTCAATAGAGCATCTATAACTTTGAGAAGAAAAAAAGAAATGGAGGGTGTGAGCTTTACAGCCCAGTAAGAATCCCACATATCTCACCAATATAATAATATAATCTGAAAATAAGAATAAGCAATAAAACATAAAATCTCATGTTCAATGTCCAGAATAATGTAAACATCCATAAATTATCTGTCTTGTCAAAAGAGATGCATTATCATATGTTAACGAGTGAAACACTTTTATTCAACATTTGTTTCATATCTTATCCTTTACTTCTTTTTTCATAATCACATGATCTTTAACCTTTTTCTTTCTAGCTTTGGACTAACTAAGACTATGCCTCAATCTTCATTCGATCAAATTTTCACTCATAAGCCTCTCAAGGTTGTCCCAGGCATAAGCTCCTGGCAGACTGTCCCAGGCATAAGCTCCTAGCCGGCTGATCCACATATAAGCCCATGGGACTGTCCCAAGCATAAGCTCCTGGCAAGCTGTCCCAAGCATAAGCTCCTGGCGGGCTGTCCCAGGTATAAGCTCCTGGCAAGTTGTCTCAGGCATAAGCTCCTGACCGGCTGTCCCACATAACGAAGCTAGTCCAAACCATATCTTTTTCATTTAATTGTTATATGTTGATTTCATCAAATCAATTCCAATTTACAGTGTGATTAAAATAGATATATCATGCTCATATAATCATGCCATCAATCTCTGATACATATATATTGACATAACATACTCATGCTCAAAATCAAATAACAGTATTTCAGATATAATAAATTCATCGATCTCAAATCCGACGAAGCAAAATGAATGATGCAAGACCAATAGTAAAATAGCATATATATATATAATGGTGATCATGTACAAGGATTCTTATCTTTACTGATGACTGATCCAAATACAAAAATCAATGTTCTTCTTTGATTTATGAACCTCTCTAACAAGATATTTCACTCGATATCTTATACAGACAATCGTATCTCTTCATGATCCTGATCAAATATAAAATCATATATAGAGAAATTATCGATAATCGATCCTAATAACATAAATCCAGGACTTCTTCTAGGATTAATCAAAATTAGGATTTGTCTAAGTATCTGGACCCTCCACTGGTCCACAAGACTTCTAGAGAGAAAAAATTCATGAAGAAAGAAAAAATTCTAGAGAAAAAAAGTAGAGAGAGAAAGTGGAGAGAGAATCTTCATATCTTTCAAATAAAGCAATGATGATCGAGATCATTAGCGGTCATATCAGAGTGACTCAATATAGATTAACTATGACCGATGTTATAAATTTCGAATAAGGATCGGATCGGGATCCAATCTACTGTACGAATTTCGAAGTGATTTCAGATCATCTTATTTTCATCTAAGATTTATCCTAGGATTCGTGATGAAATCAGAGAGAGAGAAAGACCCTAGAGAGAGAAAATCTGGAGAGAAAGTAGAGAGAGAATCTAGAGAGAGAAATTGGAGAGAGAAAGATAGAGAGAGGGGAGAGGAAAGAGAGAGAAAAGAAAGAGAGAAAATTCTCTCTTTCCTTCTTCTTTTTTTTTTTTCTTTTTCTCTTTCTCTTTTTCTTTTTTTGTCTTCTTTTTTCTTTTTCTTTTTCTTTTTCTTTTTCCTTTCCTTTTCTTCTTCTTCTTTCTTTTCTTGTTTCTCTTCCCGACCGAACAGAGGACGGACCGAGGGGGGCTCGATGGCTCGGCTCCGACGAAGGGCAGCAACATGGCCGGATGTCCGGCAGCAGGTGGAGGCGGCGGTGGAGCAAGGGATGGTCGGCGGCAAGGTTTGGCCAGCGAGAAATCAAGAAGAGATCAGAAAAACAGGGGACCACCGCTTTTTCTTTTGTTTTTTGGTCATTGGCCGATCACCGGCAGCCAAGACCCTCAAGAAAGAGGGATAGAGAGATGAAGTCCTATCCTACGGGTGAGATGCCGTAGACGGCACACCGGTGGTCGGAAAAGAGGAGGAAAAGTGTTCGGCCAAACAGAACAAAACAGGGGTTCACCTTTTCATGAATTTTCCGACTATCCCGACGGCCGGCGAGGGTGCACGAAGCCTTGTAAAGGAAGGGAAGGAAGAGAGGAAGGAGGGTTGGGGCTTACCTCAAACTCCGATGAGATCTCTAGTGAGAATTTGAGGCAAACACGAGAAGAGCATGGACGGCTTCAACGAAAAAATCCGAAAGGAAGAAGAGGAAGAAACTAGTGCTCGTCCTGGCCGACCATGGAGGAGGAAGGGAAGATTTTATAGATGTCTTCCTAGGGTTCCTAGTGGTCCTAGGAGTCCGTATTCTAATCGGCAAGAGGAGGAAGAAGAAGACTCCTGTTGGGAGTCTTCTCATTCCATTTTTTTTTTTTAGGCGGGCTTAGTGGACCTAAATCTAGATGGGCTTGATCAAGGGTCCAATAGGCTGGGTTATTACTGGTTTCTCCAAGAAAACCATAACTGAATGAAGGCATGGCACTAAATACCGCATCAGAGAGATTCGGATCCTAATAAGTTAGTCTAGTTCTGGCTGAGAAGGAAGATAAAACGGTAGCAAACAGATTGCTGTTTTCCTAAATTTGATCACAAATTGAAACACCAGAAAATTACCATAAATCTAATGATCCCTGAAAATGATGAATGTAAAACAAAGAGAGAGAATCAGAGCTTAATGAAGCAACCAGAAGGTTAACTCGTGGTGACCAAGGTAGCAATAACAAAAGAGAGGAAAAATTTGATGCCATGTCTTTTGGCAAATAATCTTGACTAGTTCTTGGATGAAAGAATATACAAACATTCAAAAAACCTTTGATTACCCACATACCAATATATCACAACTAAACAGAATAATCTAAAAATTGGAAGAAACAGAAAAACTATGTCGAAGTACCTTGACAGAGGAGGTTCAATAACCTAACATTCAAATAAAGAATATAAATAAACATACTTGTTGTACGTCCGCTGGCATAAAGGGAGAGGACAGCTTGAATAGCAACATACATGGCAGGAACATTAAACGTCTCAAACATTATTTGTGTCATCTTTTCCCTGTTGGCCTTTGGATTCAGAGGGGCTTCTGTGAGAAGAACTGGATGTTCTTCAGGTGCTACATGGAGCTCATTGTAGAATGTATGATGCCAGATCTTCTCCATATCATCCCAATTACCGACAATTCCATGCTCAATAGGGTATTTCAAAGTCAGTATACCTCTCTTGGACTGGGCCTCATCACCAACATATGCATCTTTCTGTCCCATCCCAACCATGACACCAGTGTGGCGGGGCCGACCAACAATACTTGGAAAAAGCCCGGGGAGCATCATCTCCAGCAAATCCAACTTATTGCAAAGGATTCAGGGCATTTTAGTTAAATACAATACACTATATGAAAACATTAAATGCAACTTCCTACATTCTTTCCTAAATATCAGCCCTACAGTATGATACCAAACATATTTCACCCTTCACCATCCCCGTTCCATTGTCACAGACAAGGGGTTGAATGTCCTCGGCATCAGCCATACTTTATGTAAAACCTGCACACAGCCTATCCATGACAAGGTCAGAAGTTAAATAATGCCCGACAACTTTAAGCAGGTAATGGTGGTAAGATGGAAATCTTGCAACAAGAAAGGGGGATGCAAAGAAACTTCTCAATGCTGGTCTACAGGAAATTATGAAGAAGAAGAATATCCTAAATTCAAATAAATAAAATACATCTCTAGCAAGAATCTGTCACGCCCCGAACCCAACACCCGGATCGAATACGTGATGGCCGCACACTCCTTAAAGCAAGCCCTAAAGAATATGCTAGGCCAAATTAAATCATTACAACTTTATCAACCATAATAATTTATTTCAACAATAATTCATAAAACCTTGCATAATTATAATTTAAATTTCTTCAATTCTCTGATCAGATACTATGACACTTTTACCTATCCTTCTGCTCACCCGTAAATCCAGGCCATAGCCAATCATAAGCATCCTGTAACTCTGAGAAGAAAAAGAAAGATGAAGGAGTGTGAGCTTTACAGCCTAGTAAAAATTCTCATATCACACCAATATAATAATATAATCTAAAAATAAAGATAAGCAATAACACATAAAAGTCGATGTTCACTGTCCAGAAAACTGCAAATATTTATAGATTATCTGTTTTATCAAAAGAGATGCATCATAATATATTAAATAAGTGAAACAATTTTATTCAACGATTGTTTCATGTCTTATCTTTCCACTTTCTTCTATTATCACATCATCTTTAATCCTTTTCTTTTTGGTTTTGGCTTTGGCTTTGGCTTTGGCTTTGGCTTTGGACTACCAGGATCATGCGACGATTTTTTATTCGGATCGATTTCTATGATCTTCCTCGGATCGAAATATTCATGATCTTTCTCGGATCAAAGTGGCCATGATCTTTTTCGGATCAAATCATTCATGATCTTTCTCGGATCAGATTCTTCATGATCTTTCTCGGATCATATTCTTCCACATATAAGCCTATGGGGGCTGTCCCAGGCATAAGCTCCTGGCAGGCTATTCCACGTGACAAGGCCAGTCCAAACCATATTTTTCTTTCTTTTCATTTTCATTAAATTATGATATTTAACTTCATTAATCAATTCATCTTTTGCATGTAATAAATATGTCATACACATAATCATGCCATCAATCGCTGATACATATGTATTGATATAGCATACTCATGCTAAAAATCATATAAATAAATAACAGTGTCTCAGATATAACAAATTCATCGATCTCAAATCCAACGATGCAAAATCAATGAGATAAAACCAACGGTAAAATAACATATATAATGATGATCATGTACAGGGATTCTTACCTTTACTGGTGACTGATCCAAGCACAGAATCAATGTTCTTCTTTGATTTATGAATTTCTTTAACAAAATATTCCATTCGATATCACATGCAGACAATCATCTCTTTTTAACCCTGATCAATATAAAAATTACATATAGAGAAATTACCGATAATCGATCCTAATAATACAAATCGAGGATCTCTCTAAGGATTAACCAAAATTAGGATTTATCTAAGTATCTGGATCCTCCACTGATCCATAAGACTTCTAGAGAGAGAAAATTCATGAAGAGAGAGAAAATTCTAGAGAGAGAAAGTAGAGAGAGAAAATAGAGAGAGAATCTTCGTATCCTTCCGATGAGGCACTCATGATCGAGACCATCAGAGGTCCTATCAGGGTGACTCAATATGAATCAAGTGTTACAAATTTCGAATAGGATTGAACTGGGATCAGATCTACCGCACGTATTTTGGAGCAATCTCGGATCATCTTATTTTCATCTCAAGTTTATCCTAGAGTCCGTGATGTAGTCAGAGAGAGAGTATAAAGATTCTAGAGAGATAAAATCCACAAAAAAAAGAGAGAGAAAATAGAGAGAGAATCTAGAGAGAGAAACTGGAGAGAGAAGGTAGAGAAAGGAGAGAGGAAAGAGAGAGAAAGGAGGGAGAGAAAAATTCTCTCTCTTCTTCTTCTTTTTATTTTATTTTTTTATTTTTGTTTTCTTTTCTTTTCTTTTTCCTTTTTCTCTTTTTCCTTTTCTTTTTCTTTTTCTTTTTCTTTTTCTTTTTCTTTTTCTTTTCTTCTTCTTCTTATTTTCTTCTTCTTCCCGCGGCCTCCCTTGGGATGAAACAAGGGGAGGACCAGAGAGGGTTCGGTGGCTCGACTCCGACAAAGGCGGCAGCTTCGTCGGAGGTCCGGCAGCAGGTGGAGGCGGCGGTGGAGCAATGGACGGCCGGCAGCAAGGTTCGGCCGGCAAAATCAAGGAAAAAATTCAGAAAACAGGAGATTTCTTTTGTGACTGATTTTTGGCAAAGTCGGTGGCCGGCAGCGAGGCCTTGGGTCAGGGGAGAAAGGGAAGAGGGAGAGGAAGAAGGGGAGGGGCTTACCTCGAGCTCCGGCAGTGTCTCCGTTTCCAATTTTCGGTGAGCACGGGTCTAAGAAAATCGGTAAAACGAGAAAGAAAGAGGGAGGAAGAAGAGAGGAGGCCGGGCTCTGGGATCCTTTGGAGGGAGGGGAGAAGGGGATTTATAGGGAATCCTTGGAGTCCTAGAACTCTTCTCCAATCGGGATTCATCGGAGAAGAAGACTCCCTTTGGGAGTCTCCTTCCGTTTCCCCTCTTTTTTTTTTTTATGGGCCGTGGCTGATTCTGGGCCCAATTTTGGGCCGGGATGTTACATTCTCCCCCCTTCAAATAATTTCATCCTCGAAATTAAATTATGTTGTTTGAGATATATTTCAAAGTATACATTCTTCATGTCATTCTCAAGCTTACAATAATATCTTTTATTTCTCATGATCTTGTTATAACAAAATTATTTGAAATCTCAAACTCATCCCTTCTTATTGATTTCTCAACTTTTTGAAGAACTGTAATATTTTAGACTTGTATTAATATACCACCATTATTTGTCTAATACATTCCACTCAAATTCATAATTATCTCAGACTACCCTTGATAAAAAAATAAATAAAGGTCAAACATCGGTCACTCTTCATAATCATCGATTTCTTTCTTCTCTTGACCTTCCAACAAATTTTATATGTAGACTCTCATCTTAAGAAAACCTCAATCTTCTATATCAGTTCAAGTAACAATATTAAATTTAAAAAAATATGAGATCTATGTCAGAACATTCTAAGTTTGAACTAATATCAGAACTATCAAGCTGTTAATAAACTTGAGATATCTAAAATTTCTTGGCATTATCTACAATGAAGCAAACTACTGACAAAATTATCCGGCTATGATCAGATTAGATCAAAATTTATAGTATCCTTTCATTATCAATAAAATTCTTCCTTATTTGCAACTAATATATTTCATCATAATATCTTTTGATTTAAAAGATTAATATTTTTAATCAATTTAATCCACCACACTTTTGCTGCACACTCGGATCTTAATTTATCAAATTATATAAGTCTATCAAAGATAAAAATATCTTTATATGTTAGATCAATCCAGAATAGATCCAACCTTCAAATTTCAGATAAGACTTGAGATAAAATTTTAAGTTTCTTTATCTTTACTACCTTCGGGTATAGCTTATAAAAATTAAATCTTGATCCACTTTCTATGTTTGAAATCATTGCATAAGTTTCATCACTCTTCAAGAATCCAACATATCTAGAATCAATTGGAGTTAACCTTAGATTTACCTTACAATCATTTAGATGATTTCTAAATCAATCTTTCTTTTTAAAAGAATTAATTCTAACTTGACAAACTAGAAGAACTCAAGCCAGCATCCTTAAGTAGAATCAACTTGATTATTTCTTATAGAACTCCCTTCATCACAACCCTTAATATTAAGCAATAAATTCATACAAAATCTTGTCCCTTGTATAAGTCATTCAAAATTTAACACTAACAAGATGTCTTAGTTCAAAATAATCCAAACTTTGACTTGAATAATTAATACACTTCACCATCTTCAACAATCACAAGAAAAATTAAAATATAATCCAAAGATAGTAATATGAATTATTAAAGATTTCATCATAACCTATATATCATACTCTGATAAAATTAATTTTCTTCTTTAATTTAACAACAATATCAAAATACTTTTGATCCACTTAAAAAAATAAACTTTTGACTTGAAATTCAATGCAATTTGAAAGATCAAAGAATCATATTCAGAATATGATATTTTGAGTAACCAAAAATTTCACCAAGATGTGTATCTCATATTCTCATAATAAAAATTCAAGTATATTTTTCATCTAAGATTGAGTTTCGTATATGATCCTCTTATAGGGTCAATGCTCAAAAATATTTCTCTCTCATATGATGAAATTTCTTCTTAGACCATATCCTAACTTTCTCCTAATAAATTTAAAATTTGTAATGCTCATATAATTAACATCAAAATCAGAAAAGTTATCATGATCTCCATCCATATAAGTTTAGCATTCCAAAATCATCGAGTATACTCAACATAACATATCAATACCTCCCGCTTCCTTCCAGGATCAATTCTTCTTATATTCAGGCCACCCTACTAATTGAAATCCAAGATATAACTCGTCAATTCTATTATAGATATCATATGCCACTTATGCGTAATTTCATCTTAATATCTATTAATTTGAAATCTAAATATTGAATCTTCTCTTTTATATCTATCATGTTCTTCATGATCATAACCTAGGTTTAAATATCACTAAAGTCATAATTTCAAATAATTATAATCTTAAGCTTAAATACCACTTAAATCATATTCTCTAATGATTATAACCTAAACTCTAATATCGTTCTATCATACCTTTAATAATCATAATCTTAAACTCTGATATTATCAATCATACTCTATTAATTATAATCCCAAAGTTTTGATATCACTTATATGACAATCCCTAGTGACCTTAAACTCGAGCTCTAGTACTGTTCTATCATATTCTCTGATATCACTCTGTCACATCCTATTGATTATACATAAGGTTTTAATATCTCTTTATAATCTTTAGTGATCTTAAACCTAAGCTCTGATACCATTCTGTCACACCCCGAACCCAACACCCGGGTCGGATACGTGATGGCCGCACACTCTTTAGAGCAAGCTCTAAAGAATATGCAAGGCCAAATTAAATCATTACAACCTTATCAACCATAATAATTTATTTCAACAATAATTCATAAAACCTTGCATAATTATAATTTAAATTTCTTCAATTCTCTGATCAGATACTATGACACTTTTACCTATCCTTCTGCTCACCCGTAAATCCAAGCCATAGCCAATCATAAGCATCCTGTAACTCTGAGAAGAAAAAGAAAGATGAAGGAGTGTGAGCTTTACAGCCCAGTAAGAATTTTCATATCACACCAATATAATAATATAATCTGAAAATAAAGATAAGCAATAACACATAAAAGTCGATGTTCACTGTCCAGAAAACTGCAAACATTTATACATTATCTGTTTTATCAAAAGAGATGCATCATCATATGTTAAATAAGTAAAATAATTTTATTCAACGATTGTTTCATGTCTTATCTTTCTACTTTCTTCTATTATCACATCATCTTTAATCATTTTCTTTTTGGTTTTGGCTTTGGCTTTGGCTTTGGCTTTGGACTACCAGGATTATGCGACGATCTTTTATTCGGATCGATTTCTGTGATCTTCCTCGGATCGAAATATTCATGATCTTTCTCGGATCAAAGTGGCCATGATCTTTCTCGGATCAAATCATTCATGATCTTTCTCGGATCAGATTCTTCATGATCTTTCTCGGATCATATTCTTCCACATATAAGCCTGTGAGGGCTGTCCCAGGCATAAGCTCCTGACAGGCTATTCCACATGACAAGACCAGTCCAAACTATATTTCTCTTTCTTTTTATTTTCATGAAATTATGATATTTAACTTCATTAATCAATTCATCTTTTGCAGTGTAATAAATATGTCATACACATAATCATGCCATCAACCGCTGATACATATGTATTGATATAGCATACTCATGCTCAAAATCATATAAATAAATAACAGTGTCTCAGATATAACAAATTCATCGATCTCAAATCCAACGATGCAAAATCAATGAGATAAAACCAACGGTAAAATAACATATATAATGATGATCATGTACAGGGATTCTTACCTTTACCGATGACTGATCCAAGCACAGAAATCAATGTTCTTCTTTGATTTATGAATTTCTTTAACAAAATATTTCATTCGATATCACATGCAGACAATCATCTCTTCATGACCCTGATCAATATAAAAATCACATATAGAGAAATTACCGATAATCGATCCTAATAACACAAATCGAGGATCTCTCTCAGGATTAACCAAAATTAAGGTTTATCTAAGTATCTGGATCCTCCACTGATCCATAAGACTTCTAGAGAGAGAAAATTCATGAAGAGAGAGAAAATTCTAGAGAGAGAAAGTAGAGAGAGAAAATAGAGAGAGAATCTTCGTATCCTTTCAATGAGGCACTCATGATCGAGATCATCAGAGGTCCTATCAGGGTGACTCAATATGAATCAAGTGTTACAAATTTCGAATAGGATCGAACTGGGATCAGATCTACCGCACGAATTTTGGAGCAATCTCGGATCATCTTATTTTCATCTCAAGTTTATCCTAGAGTCCGTGATGCAGTCAGAGAGAGAGTATAAAGATTTTAGAGAGATAAAATCCACAAAAAAAGAGAAAGATCTAGAGAGAGAAAATAGAGAGAGAATCTAGAGAGAGAAACTGGAGAGAGAAGGTAGAGAGAGGAGAGAGGAAAGAGAGAGAAAGGAGGGAGAGGAAAATTCTCTCTCTTCTTCTTCTTTTTATTTTATTTTTTTATTTTTATTTTCTTTTTCTTTTTCTTTTTCTTTTTCTTTTCTTTTCTTTTCTTCTTCTTCTTTTTTTCTTCTTCTTCCCGCGGCCTCCCTTGGGCCGAAACAGGGGGAGGACCAGAGAGGGTTCAGTGGCTCGACTCCGACGAAGGCAGTGGCTTCGTCGGAGGTCCGACAGCAGGTGGAGGCGGCGGTAGAGCAATGGACAGCCGGCAGCAAGGTTCGACCGGCAAAATCAAGGGAAAAATTCAGAAAATAGGGGATTTCTTTTGCGACAGATTTTCGGCAAAGTCGGTGGCCGGCAGCGAGGCCTTGGGCCAGGGGAGAAAGGGAAGAGGGAGAGGAAGAAGGGGAGGGGCTTACCTCAAGCTCCGGCAGTGTCTCCGTTTCCAATTTTCGGTGAGCACGGGTCTAAGAAAATCGGTAAAACGAGAAAGAAAGAGGGAGGAAGAAGAGAGGAGGCCGGGCTCTGGGATCCTTTGGAGGGAGGGGAGAAGGGGATTTATAGGGAATCCTTGGAGTCCTAGAACTCTTCTCCGATCGGGATTCATCGGAGAAGAAGACTTCCTTCGGGAGTCTCCTTCCGTTTCTCCTCTTTTTTTTTTTTTTTTTATGGGCCGTGGCTGATTCTGGGCCCAATTTTGGGCCGGGGTGTTACAGAATCATTTCCAGTTTTCATGCACTCATTATGATACTCGAGCAAACGGTTATTTTATCTGATTCAAGTGAATGAGAACGAACCTTACTTCACCATTTTCTCCATGTTCCATCTTTACAAGATATTAAGAATATGATAAATAAATGCAAAGAACAACAACTAAATATTGCGAGTAACACAAGCTGGATTCACAATTGTTATAAAGCTTTATATTAAGTAGAGAATGAAGTTTTTCATTTCTTTGATATTCAAAGATACCAACTCTTATCGAGCACAAAACCATACCACCTTGGAACTATACATGAATAACAATGAATTACATAAAAAACAGGTACTGAACTTTTCAAAGACCACCCAGAAGATCATGCTTATGTGAACCAAAGGGAAGTTGATTTAAGCAGGCACCATGTTGCATTTGATAATCAGAACATAAGACAAAACCACAGCCAAGGCTCCTTACATTCACACCTACGTTATCTTATTTTATTCTTAGATCAGAACATTCAAAGCTACAATGACGACAACAAAAAAAAAAAAAAAATGTAAACAGCAACTTCAAAAAGTTCATCCTTGCACATGTAGACTAAAAATCCAGAATCACTTGGAACAGTGGGGTCATTATGTTATTTTGGATTAAAAACATGCTCTTTGGATGACTCTGTATTTACATTTTTCCAACATTTTGCTAATAAAGTATTAAAGTGAGGAAATAGGTAGAGATACAAGTACAATGAGAATCCTCAATGATAGAAGACAATTGTCAACAAAGTAACATTCTTTTATTAATGTCATGCAGCTTTTACCCATAATTTAACCAAATGCACCAGCCCCTTAACAAAAGAAAAAGGTGCAGCAAAAGCAGAAGATAGATTTCCTCTAACTTTTGGCATCTTGACTATCAGATTTCTAGGCACGCTAATATGGTAAAGCAGGGGGTAGGAATCCTGATCTCACAGCTCTTGTAAAGGAAGGACAGCTACACTGACAAATTATCCTACATTCAAAAACCATACAGAAACTTCACTGTGGCATTTCATGACTACCATCTATTCCTTCCCAAAACAGATATTAGGATCTTAGTATGTTCTGAGAACATTGTGACACATTTCTAATTAATTAATAAGGCTGGCGTAACTAAATCTGGAATTAGATGGCAGCAAATATGGGTGTAAACCACTGAATGGTATCTATTTATTAAACTGAAAGAGACATTAGGAGTCCTAGTAGACCTTGAAATCCAGTCTCAACCTAATATTTGGAAATATAAAAATTATCGCCCCATCCATAATAACAAAAGAACAATACAATTTTAAGAAAAATTCTGTTATGGTGTGCATGCAAACTGTTAAGAAATCAGAAATGAGCAGAAGATAAAATAAAATCTAAGAACAGTGAAGGGAGATCAAAAGAAAGTAAAGAAAAACGGGGAAAAAAGAAAAGCTGGAATCCATCTTAAAAGAAATTTTACTCTTAATATTCCATAAAATCCATGTAGAGTCGGCACCTATCATTGATAGGTATCCATATCGACCAAACAAGTATAAAATGCTTCTTAATCTTAAGAAGACTTCCAACCAACTTATGCTGACCAGGGCTCACTCAAAAGGATACATTTGCTTAAAAAGGATTGCTACTAAAACTAAACTCGTAGCATCTAGAGTTATTAACTTCACCATGCAGATCAATTTAAACTCATGTTAGGCCGTAAGTAGCAATTTCTTTTAGGTGTTACTTGTATGCTTGACCTCATCTTCAGATTGGCATAGAACTTGAATAGACTCATGGTTCAACCTTCTTGGGTAAGGGCTCCAAATTCTGTTTGCACAATTCACTCTCAAAAGGATTATAGAATTCTCCACATATCTAACTTCAACGGATAAAATAACATGACATTGTTACTTTTCAAAATGAAGGTAGCATAGCTATTAACACAACCATCATGTGTTATATGTTAATCAAGGATCTAGATCAGCTAAGAGTACAATTGCCATAGGTATGGAAACAATACTCATAATGCTTTCCAAATAAAAATTCTTTGAGTGAATTTTTGCATTATAAAGTAGAGATATTTCCACAGTCACAATTAAACCATGAAAGGAGTTGTTGGAACCTAACACTTGATCTCCCTATCAAGATAATTCACAAGATCCAAATAATACCAGAATTTCTTGTTGGTGCAACTTTCCAAATGTCAAAAAAGAATTCACCTTCAATCCTATTCAAGGCTTTTCTATAGGCACAATTCCCACTATAAGAGTTCACCATTAATATCTTGCAGTTCTTTCTTCCAGCACTTAAATTGCAATGATCATTTTGGGCAAGAATTTCCTGTCCGACTAAATTACACTTGAACCATTTGTTGCATATCTTGCATTAGATAACTTTAGATATAAGTCTCTAAGTAGAAAAAAGACAACATAATATATTGCACAAGCTTCTCTTATATGTGCCTTGTTATGACAAATGCAAGCTTCTCTTCTACATGCCTTGTTATGTGTAATAACCCAGATTAAAAAAAAAAAAAAAAAAAAGGGGACGGAAGAAGGACTCCCGAAGGGAGTCTTCTTCTCCGATGAATCCCGATAGGAGAAGAGTTCAAGGACTCTTAAAACTCTAGAATTCTCTATAAATAAGACTCTCCTCTCCCTCACGAGCCTCCACCGGCGACCGTTGAGCCCGATTCCTCCCCTTTTCTCCGTGGAAGCCGCGGTAGTCTTTTCTTGTATTCGTCGGAAATCGAAGGTCGAAGAGGCCACCGGAGTTCAGGTAAGGGTTCAATCTTTCTTCCTCTCCCTCTTCTCTTTCTTCCCATGGTTTTAGACTCCTCGCCGGCTGTCAGGATCGCCGAAAATTCCATGAAACATGAAAATCCCTGTTCGGTCGGAACCTTTTTCTCCCTTCCCTTGAGCGCCACCAGCGCCACCGGTTGCGGCGTCCCATCCTCGAGACCGGACCCTCATCTCTCTCTCTCCCTTCCCTTGAGCGCTTGGCCACCGGCGACCGGCCAATGGTCGGAATTCATGAAGAAAGGGGACAGATTCCCTGTTTTTCGGAAAAAAAAAGAGACGCCGGCCGAACCCCATCGCCGGCCGTTGTCGGAACTCCGGCCAAGCCGCCACCCCATCGGAGCCCGAGCCACCGAGGGGGGGGACCTCACGGTCTTCCCCTGTTTCAGCCAAGGGAGGCTGCGGGAAGAAAAGAAAAGAAGAAGGAAGAAGAAGAAGAAAAGAAAAGAAAAGAAAAGAAAAAGGAAAAAGAAAAACGAAAGAAAAAGGAAAAAGAAAAAGAAAAGAAAAAAAAAGAGAAAAAGAGAAAGAGAAAAATAAAAATAAAATAAAATAAAAAGAGAAGAAGAAGAGAGAAAAATTTTCTCTCTATTCTCACTACCTTCTCTCTCCAGTTTCTCTCTCTAGATTCTCTCCCTATTTTCTCTCTCTAGACTTTTTTTCTTTTTATGGATTTTGTCTCTCTAGAGTCTTTCTCATTCTTTGATTTCATCACAGACCGTAGAATAAACTTGAGATGAAAATAAGATGATCTGAGATTGCTCCGAAATTCATGCGATAGATCTGATCCCAGTCCGATCCTATTCGAAATTTGTAACACTTGATTCATATTGAGTCATCCTGATAGGACCTCTGATGATCTCGATCATGAGTGCCTCATCGGAAGGATACGAAGGTATCTCTCTTCACTTTCTCTCTTTAGAATTTTCTCTCTCTTCATGGATTTTCTCTCTCTAGAAGTCTTATGGATCAGTGAAGGATCCAGATACTTAGATAAATCCTAATTTTGATTAATCCTAAGAGAGGTCCTTGATTTGTATTATCAAGATCGATTATCGGTAATTTCTCTATATGTAATTCTTATATTGATCAGGGTTATGAAGGGATGATTGTCTGCATATGATATCGAGTGGAATATTTTGTTAAAAAAATTCATAAATCAAAGAAGAACATTGATTTTTGTGCTTGGATCAGTCACCGGTAAAGGTAAGAATCTCTGTACATGATCATTATTATATATATGCTACTTTACTGTTGGTCTTGCATTACGGGTTTTGCATCGTCGGATTTGAGATCGATGAATTTATTATACCTGAGATACTGTTATTTGATTTTGAGCATGAGTATGTTATGTCCATATATATGTATCAGAGATTGATGGCATGATTATATGGATATGACATATCTGAATTGATCATAATGCAAGACAGAATTGATTTGATGAAATCAACACATAATGATTAAATGAAAAGAAAGAGATATATGGTATGGACTAGCCTTGTCATGTGGAACAGTCCGTCAGGAGCTTATGCCTGGGACAGCCTCCACTGGTTTACAGGTGGATCAGCCGGCCAGGAGCTCATGCCTGGGACAGCCCGCCAGGAGCTTATGCCTGGGACAGCCTCTCACGAGCTTTCGTACGTGGGACAGCCGGCCAGGAGCTCATCCTGGGACAGTCTTGAAAGACTTTTTAAGTGGATTCGATCCGGATGATGACTGAGGTATAGACTTGGATAGTCCAGAGCCGGAAAGAAACTGTTAAAAATTATATGATTATGAAAGGAGAAATGAAAGATAAGACATGAAATAATTATTGAATAAAAGGGTTTCACCTGTTAACATATGATGATGCATCTATTTTAACAAGACAGAAAATTTATGGATATTTGCATTATTCTGGACATTGAACATCGGATTCTATGTTTTATTATTTATCTTTATTTTTAGATTATATTATTATATTAGTGTGATATAGGAATTCTTACTGAGCTATAAAGCTCACACCCTTTCATCTTTCTTTTCTTCTCAGAGTTACAGGATGTTCATGATTGGCTATGGCTTAGATTTATGGGTGAGCAGATGGATAGATAGAGTGTCATAGTACCTGATCAGAGGATTGAAGACAATTAATTTGTAATTATGCAAGGTTTTATGAATTATTATTGGAATTAATTGTTATGGATGTTAAGATTGTAATGATTTATCTTGGCCTTGCATATTCTTTAGGGCTTGCTCTAAGGAGTGAGCGGCCATCACGTATCCGACCCGGATGTTGGGTTCGGGGCGTAACATTATGAAAGTTGAAACATGCAATATCCTGATTTTTTTTTATCGCACGAATCTCAAAGCAGTCTAAAATGAAAAGGAAAAAAAAGAGAGGAAGCAAACGAAGAAGACTCCCAGCGGGAGTCTTCTTCCACCCAAAATCATCAGCGAAGTCGAATCCAGAGGGGATTTGGCCTGCCCTTCAACCTATAAATCTGTTCTCCTCTCCTTTAAAGCTGGCCATGACGAGCATCGAATCTCCCTTCTTATTTTCTTCGATTTTTCTTGTTGAAGCCGCGAACGCTCTTATCATATTCATCTCAAATCCTCGCTAGAGACCTCATCGGTGGCGAAGGTAAGCCCCAACCCTCCTTCCTCTCTTCCTTCCCCTCCATTCCACGACGTCGTGCACCCCTCCGACCGTCGGATTCATCAAAAAATCCATAAAAAGAAGAACTCCTATTTTTCTCTATTTTGAATGAGCCTTCTCCCTCCCTTTTCCGACTACCAGTTCCGCCGCCCATGGTGCCGCACCTCTGGATCATGACCTCCACCTCCCTAGCTTCCTTCTTCAGAGGTTTAGCCATCGATGATCGATCGATGATTGGGAGAATCAAAGAAATGGGGGTGCATTCTCTGTTTTTCAAGATATGCCTGTGAATCCCGCCATTCAGCCCTTCTCACCGGCCATCTCTTGCCCCACCATCGTCGGCCACCACTGTCAGACCTCCGATCGTGCTGTCGCATCATCGAAGCATGAGCCACCAAGCCACCCCTGATGTCCCTCTGTTCGGTCAGGAAAAGAAAGAAGAAAAGAAACGAAAGAAGAAGAAAAGGAAAGGAAAAGAAAAAAGAAGAGAGAGAAAAAGATTTTCTCTCTTTTTCTCTCTCTAAATCTTTCTACTCTCTCTCTTTCTCTCTCTAACTGCATCACGGATCCTAAGACAAACTTGAGATGAAAATAAAATGACTTGAAATTGCTTCAAAATTCATGTAGTAGGTTGGATCCCAGTCCGGTCCTTATTCAAAATTTATAGTATTTGATCATAGTTAATCCATATTGAGTCACCTTGATATGATCTCTAATGATTTCAATCATGATTGCCTCTTCTGAAGAATACAAAAATTTTCTCTTCACTTTCTCTCTCTATTTTCTCTCTCATGACCGACTTACTCTCTTTAAGAAGATCTATGAATCCTATACTAAGTCATTCCTTCATCTTTTAGGGACTGATGTTGACTCCAATAAAATGATCCGAAGCCACTTTGATATTCGTACTGTATATCAACCTCATTTGGCCATATCAAGTATCTTTCAAATCCATTATTAATGAACCCTATTGATTGATCTTGATCCGATCTGTGCTTCATGATTCTTTGATCAAGTCACTTAAATCTGATCCTCAGCTCAGAGATCATGAATTGCTCTGGTGTCTAGATGGTTCGATACGTCCGGTCAACAATCCTCTTTCCTTATGATTTAATCTTATTATATTTATCGAATAGAAATTGATGATGATTTGATATTTTAAATAGAATTAACTGATTCTTCTAACGAAGTCGAAAGATCTAAGACGAACGAAGTAAGTAGATCTTACACTCCTAATTTATTTTTAAATTTTCATACATATGTCTTTTTGTTGACGAAATCATATTTTTCATAAAATAAGGATCAGTATATGTGACATGAAAAAGTATATTTTATTATGAGCATTGATTCTATGAATGTATTTTATGAAAATCACATGATTATGAAGCATGAATTTTATTATTTTTTTATCTATGTATATGTATGTTTTAAAAAATATATATAAGGATTTCAAAGGTTCTTAGATAGCTATGGTGAATCCCTTCAGAAAGATCGACATCTGGAGCTAACATCCACACGAAACATGACCCCGCTAACGAGTATAAAATTGGCATACGAAACAAGAACTCTATCGATTAAGAAATATAGCCCTGTCACGGGTATAATAGTGACCTTAGCACAAATATCTGTGAGCAATATTTTGAAATATGATACGAATATCTGACAAGAATAATTTATGATTCATATTTATGAAATAATCATGATTTATGCAAGCATGATTTGACTTATAACTTATTTTATTATATACTTTATGAAATATTTATTTTTATAATATCTGTTATATTTTTGTAATATTTGTTACTTTTTACATATTATATTATTATAAAAAAATTTATGCTTGATCCAATAAAGAAACACTAGTTCTATTTACTGGACTAGTGTAGCTCATATTCTTTTTATTTTTTTTTTTACAGAGAAAAATGGTTAGGATCAATAAAGGATTTAAACTTGGGGATCTGCGTAGTAAGCTTGAAAATTTGGTAGCAAAAGTTTAATTTATTTTATGATCATGGATTTGTAGTTTTTTATTTACGAATATTAAGGTTTGGGTTGGTACTTTTGGATTTAGATGCTCTGAACCAATATTAGTTTAATTTTTTAATGAATAATAGAATCAAATTTTTTATTTGATGGATTTTAGCTGATTATGATTGATTGGCTTCGTATTATCATGGGCCCCATCTCTCAGTAGCATGGCCGTATTATGTCTCAGATTTAGGACGTGACAAAACACTCCAAACTCTGATAGATATCATAAAATTTTCTTGAGACCTTGGGTTCAAAGATTCTTTTAACAGCAACTCAATTATATTTGAACATGAATCAAGAGGACCATTTAATATGCTGCGCAATACTTCCATCCAATACTAAATACTGATGGAATTTTTGTAGATGGAATAAGCATGGAATTTTCAACAGTCAAGAACACATATACTATTTTGATAAATGGTGGCAAATTATCTCCTGTTGCATCATTTTCTTGGAAAACATATCTACCTAAAAGGTTAAAAATTGTATTATCCTGTAAAGAACTCGATACAGTTGATAAACTCTGAAACAAAAAATATTTGGTCCTTACATCTGTGTGCTTTGCAAAAATCATGAAGCATATTTGGATCATTTATTCCTTAATTGTCCTTTCTCAGCCAGCATCTGTAAACAGTTTTAATGTTGACTCAACCTACCCAATTTACCATGCAAGGTTTTAGCCTGTGGACAACTTGGAGACAACAAATTATCAAGAAAAAGATGAACGAATTAGTTGGGACACTATTTAGAATATATGTGCTAGAGATTATCCATTCAATTTCTGTTTTGAATGAATGGACTGGTCTTGTGGCTCTAAAACACAGAAATATTATCTTTCAATAACTTTTGTAATTTCTTCCACCTTCATCTTTCTTCTTCCCCCTCCAGTTCTCTTCTGTAATCTTCACTTTAATTTACTGAACAAAGGCAATGAGAACAATTCAAAAAAAAAAAGGAGGCAATGAGGCTTTTGCCTGCTCTTTTCTTAACTGAAAAAAAAAAAAAAAAAGAAAAAAACCTGGTCCAAGAGAATCTTTCAAGTCAATCATTCCCTTCTTGTATTTAACCATTCTAAAAATTAAGGAGACTCATGATTGCTAAAAATGAATTTAAAATGATTAGGTGCAGTGGAAAAATTGAAGACATTATTGAGATGCATAAGCATCATATATATCATAACTTATGTGTTATCCAAACCTTTTTCCATAAAGATTACAAAATCTAAAAAATCCAAGAATAATTAACGTCCAAAAATAAATACATAAAAGCATCATGTAAGCAGTACTGACCTTTAAAATAGTTACATGTGTATAACAAAAAGACTTCTTTGAATTTTCAAAAGAAAAAAACAGTCACATTCTTTTCAAAATTCAGAATGAAGGAGTTCTTCCAGGGCAAACAAATGCAGATATGCCTCTGATTCATTCTCAAAAGTGATTAGATTATCATTGACTTATCATATTTCCATTCTCTTCTCACTTCCCCAGCAAAGCACAACACTAAAACAGTGAAATAAGGTAAAAACAAAAGACAAACCAAACAATGAAAACAGATCGAAAGAGATGAGCGCAAGGAGCAACAACAAGAACAAGCGGCTTAAGGAAGTAGCAGCAGCTATATAATGTATGTTTATGTAAGTCTTCATAATGTCTTACCAATATTTGTGGACCATTCTCTATGACTTTTGACCCTACCAATTATCTCTCTCGCTTCAGTCAATTTTTTTACAATATCTCCTGTATGCATTCGTTCTTCGGCTAATTTGTTGGAACATTGTAGCCCAACGTTGATCACTGAAATTAAGCATTCTAGTATCTTGTATTGTTTAGACCTTTGTTGTATGTCATGGACAATCCCATACTCTTCCTTTCGTATCAACTGCGGATCTATGATGTTCATAATTTGAGTAGGAAAGGCCGTCTCAACGAATTGATGAAGATCTAGGCTTTCATTAAAGATTTCATCAGTGGGTCTCTTTCCCGTAAACATCTCCAAGAGAAGTATTCCATAGCTGTACACATCTCCTCGAGTTGATATTTCGCTTCCCAAACCGTACTCTGAGATTCATTTTCAAACAAGGTTATGTGTTTGTACAAACACTATGTCAAAAACATAATTAACCGTTGAAGATAATGTTTCGCTTGGAAAACAAAACAAAGAAATGGATCATGCCTCCGTGCCACCCAAAGATTATATTAGAAAGCATAAATTCAAATCATAAGGTGGAAATATGTTGTAATATAATCAATGAGCCAGATTATTTAACGTGCGAGTAGATGGCATGAAGATATATCGAAAATGATCAAACTCAAACTCGAGAACCGGGAGTCCACACAATAGAAGCTTAATATGAATGGGACAATCATGAGTTAAATAAGACTTGCACAGAGATTTTCAACTACATACAATTTGCAAATGGAAAATGATGTATTAGATTCAAGTACGAATAATGTTCAAACTATGGCAATGTTGCTTATATTTCTTCGTACCGGTCAGCTTTCTTCCTGTCTTTAGCTTCTCACTATTAGTAGAAAAGTAGAAAATGACAAGTAGAAAAATTGTGTGGAGTCTCACCTGGGGCAATATATCCAACTGATCCTTTAATTGCCACCAAGCTTGCAGATATGGAGAATGAGTTAGTAGATCCAGAGAGAAACTTTGCCAGCCCAAAGTCACTCACACGGGCAGTCATGTCATCATCCAGAAGAATGTTGCTCGGCTTGAGATCACGATGCACAATTGGCACTGGGCTGTGATGATGAAGGTAATCCAGTGCAGAAGCCACATCAATGGCTATGCTCACTCTCTGTTCTAAATTCAAAATCCTCATCGAGAATCGCTCATTCAGTTTTGGATGCAACCATTGTTCCAAGCTTCCATTCTCCATAAATTCAAGAACCAATGCTTTGAAATCATTACCTCTAAAATCAACACCAGAGCATGCAGTTACGATTTTGACCAGGTTCCGATGACGGATGCTCCTCAAGGCCTCACATTCAGCTATGAAACTCCTTGAAGCCCCCTGCTGCTGAAGGTTCAGTATCTTTATAGCAGCCATCTTTTCATCATCCCACTCCATGACCCCTTTATATACGGAACCAAAGCTCCCAACACCAATCAGATTTGCTGAAGAAAACCCATCAGTTGCTTTGACAAATTCGGAGTAGGAGACTCTAATAAGTTCTGTTCTCAAGGTAGCCATGGATGGATGTCTCTTTCTTGATTTTTGTGTCCAGTAAAGTAAAATGAAGAAGAGAATCAGAGTCAAACCTAGAACTCCACTGGCAACTGTGATGATCACTGCCGAGATAGCAGCTCTGTGTTTTGTCCCATTTGGTTGGGCAGAGGAACAGGGTGGTAGGTGCAGTTCAGGGATGCCACCACAGATCTTTGGATTCCCAATGAGTGAAAATGCACTCATATTTGCAAAGACCCCGTCTAACGGAACCTCGCCTTCAAAGCTGTTGAAAGAGAGATTCAGAAATTGGAGCGAGTGAAATATTTGGAGATATCCTGGTACATGCCCCGATAGGTTGTTGCTTGAGAGGTCCAGAAATTGAAGGCCTTTTAGATTGCCCAATGATGTCGGGATGATCCCTTCAAAAAAATTACCACTCATATCGAGGTTTGCAAGGACCACGCATTTGCCAATGCTATCAGGGATTTCACCATACAATCTATTCTCAGAAATATCGAGGTTATTGACATTTATCAGGTTGCCAATTTCGGAAGGTAGGAGCCCATGTAATGCATTGTGTGATAAGTATAGGCCTAAGGATAGAGAAGGCAGGCTAAGAATCTCTATGGGTATAGTGCCTGTAAGCTGATTGTCAGAGAGAGCGAGAAACTGCAAGTTCTTGCAGTTTCCAAGTTGGGTTGGAATGCTTCCACTCAATTTGTTTCCTTGCAGTTCAAGCCGATTCAATTGACTAATGTTTCCGAGTGAAGGTGGAATTTGGCCGAGGAAATTGTTGTGAGACATATTCAGTACATGCAGTGCATTAAGATTTCCAAGAGAGGCAGGAATATTACCTGTGAGAAGGTTTGAATCCATGCCAAGTGCCATCAGGTTTTTCAGGTTCCCTATATTTGAAGGAAGGCTTCCAGATATCTGGTTATTGGAAAAAGCAAGGACCTGGATTTCTGTGGAGAGGTTGGATATTGAATTGGGTAAGACACCAGCAAGACTATTCTCGTCGATATATAGTTGTAGCAACCCGTTTACTTGGGCCTGTAGCCCAGATGGCCCAACAACACAAAAAAAAAAAAAAAAAAAAAAAAAAAAAAAAAAAAAAAAAAACAGAACAGAGAAGGAGGAAGACTCCTAGCCGGAGTCTTCTTCCTTCATGATTTCCGGCAAAATCGGACTCAAAGAGTCCGGCTAGGGTAGAAAACCTCCACTATAAGATCCTCCAACCTTCCTTTAGGAATTTACAACAAAAATTTCGAAGTAAATCAAGGGATTTGAGGGATTTTTCTCAGAGATTTCCGTGGTGGTTGATCGGAAGAAAAGAGGTCGCCGGAGCTGTTTTGGCCGCCGGAACAAGGTATTTCCTCTTCTCCTTGTTATTCTCCGGTCACCGGTGTTTTTGGAAGCCGGCGAGGTGCCGGTTCGGGCTTCCGGTCGGGCTCAAACAGGGATACCCTGTTTTTATGATTTTCTTCCTTCTCTGCCGCAAGCAACAAGGAGGGTGACCCTGCCGCCGGCCAGCTTGCATGCTCGGCCGTCGTTGCCGGATCTCCGGCCAAGTCGTCGGAGCCCGAGCCACCCTCTTTTTCCTCCCCTGTTTTGGCCCAACGGAACCCGTGGGAAGAAAAGAAGAAAGGAAGAAGAAGAAGAAAAGAAAAAGAAAAGAAAAAGGAAAAAGAAAAAGAAAAGAAAAAGGAAAAAGAAAAAGAAAAGAAAAGAAAAGAGAAAAATAAAAATAAAAATAAAATAAAATAAAATAAAAAAAGAAGAAGAAGGAGAGAATTTTCCTCTCTCTCCTTTCTCTCTTCTTTCTCTCTTTTCTCTCTCCTCTCTCTACCTTCTCTCTCCAATTTCTCTCTCTAGATTCTCTCTCTATTTTCTCTCTCTAGATCTTTCTCTCTTTTTGTGAATTTTATCTCTCTAGAATCTTTCTACTCTCTCTCTGATTGCATCACAGACCCTAGGATATATTTGAATTAAAAATATGATGAATTGAGGTTGCTCTGAAATTCGTGCAGTAGGTCTGATCCCAATCCAATCCTATTTGAAATTTGTAACACTTGATTCATATTAAGTCACCCTGATAGGACCTCTGATGGTCTCGACCATGATTGCCTCATCGGAAGGATACGAAGGTTTCTCTCTTCACTTTATCTTTCTACTTTCTCTCTCTAGAATTTTCTCTCTCTTCATGGATTTTCTCTCTCTAGAAGTCTTATGAATCAGTGGAGGATCCAGATACTTAGGTAAATCCTAATTTTGGTTAATCCTAAGAGAGATCCTAGATTTGTGTTATCAGATCGATTATCGATAATTTTCTCCATGTATGTGATCTTTATATTGATCAGGGTTATGAAGAGATGATTGTCTGCATATGATATCGAGTGGAATATCTTGTTAGAGAAATTCAAAAATCAAAGAAGAACATTAATTTCTGTGTTTGGATCAGTCACCGGTAAAGATAAGAATCCCTGTACATGATCACTATTATATATGCTATTTTACTGTTGGTCTTGCATTATTGGTTTTGCGTTATCGGATTTGAGATCGATGAATTTATTATACCTGAGATACTGTTATTTGATTTTGAGCATGAGTATGTTATGTCAATATATATGTATCAGAGATTGATGGCATGATTATATGGATATGACATATCTGAATTGATCATAATGCAAGACAGAATTGATTGATGAAATCAACACATAATGATTAAATGAAAAGAAAGAGATATATGGTATGGACTAGCCTTGTCATGTGGAACAGCCGGCCAGGAGCTTATGCCTGGGACAGCCCGCCAGGAGCTTATGCCTGGGACAGCCCCCACTGGCTTACAGGTGGATCAGCCGGCCAGGAGCTCATGCCTGGGACAGCCCGCCAGGAGCTTATGCCTGGGACAGCCTCTCACGGGCTTTGGTACGTGGGACAGCCGGCCAGGAGCTCATCCTGGGACAGTCTTGAAAGACTTTTTAAAGTGGATTCGATCCGGATGATGACTGAGGTATAGACTTGGATAGTCCAGAGCCAGAAAGAAAATGTTAAAATCATATGATTATGAAAGGAGAAATGAAAGATAAGATATGAAACAATTGTTGAACAAAAGTGTTTCACCGGTTAACATATGATGATGCATCTATTTTGACAAGACAGAAAATTTATGAATGTTTGCATTATTCTGGACATTGAACATGAGATTTTATATTTTATTGCTTATCCTTATTTTCAGACTATATTACTATATCAATGTGATATGGGAATTCTTACTGGGCTGTAAAGCTCACACCCCTTCATCTTTCTTTTTCTTCTCAGAGTTGCAGGATGACTTAGATTGGCTATGGCTTGGATTTACGGGTGAGCAGAAGGATAAATAGAGTGTCATAGTATCTAATCAGAGAATTGAAGGAATGTTAATTGTTATTATGCAAGTTTTATGAATTACTGTTGAAATTAAATATTATGGTTGATAAGATTGTAATGATTTATTTTGGCCTTGCATATTCTTTAGGGCTTGCTCTAAAGAGTGTGTGGCCATCACGTATCCGACCCGGGTGTTGGGTTCGGGGCGTGACAGAATGGTATCAGAGCATAGGTTAGGATCGTTAGAGATTATGATATAAGTGATTAGAATATTATAGAGTGATATTAGAGCTTAGGTTATGATCATTGGAGATTACGATATAAATGATTAGGATGTGATAAAGTAATATCAAAGCTTAGGTTTAAAATTCCTAAGATTATGAAGTGATATTAAAACTTTATGTAAAGATCAGTAGGATGTGACGGAGTGGCATTTGAGCTTAGAGCTTAGGTTACGTTTATTCGGAGACAATGATACAAGTGATTAGGATATGACAGAACAGTACTAGAACCCAAGTTTAAGGTCACTAGGAATTGTCATATAAATGATATCAAAACTTTGGGGTTATAATCACTAGAGTATGATTGATAATATCAGAGTTTAAGATTTGGATCATTAAAGGTATGATAGAATGATATTAGAGTTTAGGTTATGATCACTAGAAAATATGATTTAAGTGGTATTTGAGTTTAAGGTTATAATTATTTAAAATTGTAATTCTAGTGATATTTAAACTTAGGTTATGATCATAAGGAACATGATAGACATAAAACAAACGATCCGGTAATTAGATTTTGAATCAATAGATATTAAGATAAAATTTATGCATAAGTGGCATATGATATCTATAATAGAATTGACGAGTTATATCTTGGATTTCAATTAGTAGGGTGGCCTGAATATAAGAAGAGTTGACCTTGGAATGAAGTGGGAGGTATTGATAAGTTATGTTGAGTATACTAGATGATTTTGGAATGTTAAACTTATATGATTGAAGATCATGATACTTTTCTAATTTCGATAATAATTGTCTGAGCATTATGAATTTTGGACTTATCAAAAGAAAGTTAATTAGGGTATGGTCTAAGAAGAAATTACATCATATGAGAGAGAAATATTTTTGAACACTGAACTTATAAAAGGTCATATATGAAACTCAATCTTAGATGAAAATATACTTAAATTTTATTATGAGAATATGAGATACACATCTTGATAAAATTTTTGGTTACTCAAAATATCATATTCTGAATATGATTCTTTGATCTTTCAAGTTGCATTGAATTTCAAGTCAATAGTTTATTTTTTAAGTGGATCAAAAGTCTTTTGATATTGTTGTTAAATTAAAGAAGAAAATTTATTTTGTCAGAGTATGATATACAGGTTATGATGAAATCTTTAATAATTTGTATTATTATCTTTGGATTAGATTTTTTTTTTTTGTGACTGTTGAAGATGATGAAGTGTATTAATTATTCAAGTCAAAGTTTGAATTTTTAAATTGATCTAAGACATCTTACTAGTGTTAAAGTTTGAATGACTTATACAAGGGACAAGATTTTGTATAGATTTATTGATTAATATTAAGAGTTATGATGAAGAGAATTCTATAAGAAATAATCAAGTTGATTCTACTTAAGGATGTTGGCTTGAGTCCTTCTAGTTTGTCAAGTTAGAAGTAATTCTTTTAAAAAGAAAGATTGATTTAGAAATTATCTAGATGATTGTAAGGTAAATCTAAGGTTAACTCCAATCGATTCTAGACATGTCGGATTCTTGAAAGAGTGATGAAACTTATACAATAATTTCAAATATAGGAAGTAGATCAAGATTTAATTTTTATATGCTATACCCAAAGGTAGTAAAGATGAAGAAACTTAAAATTTTGCCCTAAGTTTTATCTGAAATTTGAAGGTTGGATCTATCTTGGATCGATCTAACATATAAGGATATTTTTATCTTTGATATAATTATATAATTTGATAAACCAAGATCAGAGTGCGCAGCAAAAGCATGGTGGGTTAAATTGATTAGAAATATTAATCTTTTAAATCAAAAGATATTATGATGGAATACATTAGTTGTTAATAAAGAATAATTTTTTAATCTGATCATAGTCGGATAAATTTTGTTAGTAGGTTGCTTCATTGTAGATAATGCCAAGAAATTTTAGATATCTCAAGTTTATTAATAACTTGATAGTTCTGATATTAGTTCAAATTTAGAATGTCCTGACATAGATCTCATATTTTTTTTTAAATTTAATATTATTACTCGAACTGATATAGAAGATTGAGATTTTTCTTAAGATGAGAGTCTATATATAAAATTTGTTGGAAAATCAAGTGAAGAAAGAAATCGATGATGGTAAAGAGTGCTCGATGTTTGATCTTTATTTATCAGGGGTAGTACGAGATAATTATGAATTTCGAGTGAAATATATTAGACAAATAACGGTGGTATATTAATACAAGTTTAAAATGTTACAGTTCTTCAAAAAGTTGAGAAATCAATAAGAAGGGATGAGTTTGAAATTTTAAATAATTTTGTTATAACAAGATCATGAGAAATAAATAATATATATGATATTATCGTAAGCTTGAGAATGACATGAAGAATGTATACTTTGAAATAGATATCTCAAACAACATAATCTAATTTCGAGGACGAAATTTTTTTAAGGGGGGGAGATTGTAGCAACCCGTTTACTTGGGCCTGTAGCCCAGATGGCCCAACAACACAAAAAAAAAAAAAAAAAAAAAAACAGAACAGAGAAGGAGGAAGACTCCTAGCTGGAGTCTTCTTCCTTCATGATTTCCGGCAAAATCGGACTCAAAGAGTCCGGCTAGGGTAGAAAACCTCCACTATAAGATCCTCCAACCTTCCTTTAGGAATTTACAACAAAAATTTCGAAGTAAATCAAGGGATTTGAGGGATTTTTCTCAGAGATTTCCGTGGTGGTTGATCGGAAGAAAAAAGGTCGCCGGAGCTGTTTTGGCCGCCGGAACAAGGTATTTCCTCTTCTCCTTGTTATTCTCCGGTCACCGGTGTTTTTGGAAGCCGGCGAGGTGCCGGTTCGGGCTTCCGGTCGGGCTCAAACAGGGATACCCTATTTTTATGATTTTCTTCCTTCTCTGCCGCCGGCAACAAGGAGGGTGACCCTGCCGCCGGCCAGCTTGCATGCTCGGCCGTCGTTGCCGGATCTCCGGCCAAGTCGTCGGAGCCCGAGCCACCCTCTTTTTCCTCCCCTGTTTTGGCCCAACGGAACCCGTGGGAAGAAAAGAAGAAAGGAAGAAGAAGAAGAAAAGAAAAAGAAAAGAAAAAGGAAAAAGAAAAAGAAAAGAAAAAGGAAAAAGAAAAAGAAAAGAAAAGAAAAGAGAAAAATAAAAATAAAAATAAAATAAAATAAAATAAAAAAAGAAGAAGAAGGAGAGAATTTTCCTCTCTCTCCTTTCTCTCTTCTTTCTCTCTTTTCTCTCTCCTCTCTCTACCTTCTCTCTCCAATTTCTCTCTCTAGATTCTCTCTCTATTTTCTCTCTCTAGATCTTTCTCTCTTTTTGTGAATTTTATCTCTCTAGAATCTTTCTACTCTCTCTCTGATTGCATCACAGACCCTAGGATATATTTGAATTAAAAATATGATGAATTGAGGTTGCTCTGAAATTCGTGCAGTAGGTCTGATCCCAATCCAATCCTATTTGAAATTTGTAACACTTGATTCATATTAAGTCACCCTGATAGGACCTCTGATGGTCTCGACCATGATTGCCTCATCGGAAGGATACGAAGGTTTCTCTCTTCACTTTATCTTTCTACTTTCTCTCTCTAGAATTTTCTCTCTCTTCATGGATTTTCTCTCTCTAGAAGTCTTATGGATCAGTGGAGGATCCAGATACTTAGGTAAATCCTAATTTTGGTTAATCCTAAGAGAGATCCTAGATTTGTGTTATCAGATCGATTATCGATAATTTTCTCCATGTATGTGATCTTTATATTGATCAGGGTTATGAAGAGATGATTGTCTGCATATGATATCGAGTGGAATATCTTGTTAGAGAAATTCAAAAATCAAAGAAGAACATTAATTTCTGTGTTTGGATCAGTCACCGGTAAAGGTAAGAATCCCTGTACATGATCACTATTATATATGCTATTTTACTGTTGGTCTTGCATTATTGGTTTTGCGTTATCGGATTTGAGATCGATGAATTTATTATACCTGAGATACTGTTATTTGATTTTGAGCATGAGTATGTTATGTCAATATATATGTATCAGAGATTGATGGCATGATTATATGGATATGACATATCTGAATTGATCATAATGCAAGACAGAATTGATTGATGAAATCAACACATAATGATTAAATGAAAAGAAAGAGATATATGGTATGGACTAGCCTTGTCATGTGGAACAGCCGGCCAGGAGCTTATGCCTGGGACAGCCCGCCAGGAGCTTATGCCTGGGACAGCCCCCACTGGCTTACAGGTGGATCAGCCGGCCAGGAGCTCATGCCTGGGACAGCCCGCCAGGAGCTTATGCCTGGGACAGCCTCTCACGGGCTTTGGTACGTGGGACAGCCGGCCAGGAGCTCATCCTGGGACAGTCTTGAAAGACTTTTTAAAGTGGATTCGATCCGGATGATGACTGAGGTATAGACTTGGATAGTCCAGAGCCAGAAAGAAAATGTTAAAATCATATGATTATGAAAGGAGAAATGAAAGATAAGATATGAAACAATTGTTGAACAAAAGTGTTTCACCGGTTAACATATGATGATGCATCTATTTTGACAAGACAGAAAATTTATGAATGTTTGCATTATTCTGGACATTGAACATGAGATTTTATATTTTATTGCTTATCCTTATTTTCAGACTATATTACTATATCAGTGTGATATGGGAATTCTTACTGGGCTGTAAAGCTCACACCCCTTCATCTTTCTTTTTCTTCTCAGAGTTGCAGGATGACTTAGATTGGCTATGGCTTGGATTTACGGGTGAGCAGAAGGATAAATAGAGTGTCATAGTATCTAATCAGAGAATTGAAGGAATGTTAATTGTTATTATGCAAGTTTTATGAATTACTGTTGAAATTAAATATTATGGTTGATAAGATTGTAATGATTTATTTTGGCCTTGCATATTCTTTAGGGCTTGCTCTAAGGAGTGTGTGGCCATCACGTATCCGACCCGGGTGTTGGGTTCGGGGCGTGACAGAATGGTATCAGAGCATAGGTTAGGATCGTTAGAGATTATGATATAAGTGATTAGAATATTATAGAGTGATATTAGAGCTTAGGTTATGATCATTGGAGATTACGATATAAATGATTAGGATGTGACCTTCCCGAAGGGATTCATTCATAGCCATCTGAGAGCCTTTGAAATATTTATATCTTTTTCTTAAAGCATACATATATATAGATGGAAAAACAATGAAATTCATGCTTCATAATTATGCTATTTTCATAAGACATATTCATGAAATCAATGCTCATAATAAAACATGCTTTTTCATACCACATATGTCGATCCTTATTTTATGAAAAATTATGATTTCATCAATAGCAATTCTTTGCATAAAAATATGATCATTTAAAAATAAATAAGGAGCATAGGATCTACTTACCTCGTTCATCTTAGATCTTCGGACTTCGTTAGAAGAATCAGCTAATCCTATTTAAAATATCAAATCATTATCAAATTCTATTCTATAAATATAATAAGATTAAATCATAAGGAAAGAGGATCGTTGACCGGATGTGTCGGACCATCCAGATACCAGGACAATTTAGGATCTTTTATCTGAGAGTCAGATTCAAGTGACTTGATCAAGAAATTGTGAGGCACAGATCGAATTAAAGTCAAGATCAATCAATAGGGTTCTTTAATAATAAATTTGAAAGATCTTTGATACGATCAGATGAGGTTGACATACAGCACGGATATCAAAGCAACTTCAGATCATCTTGTTAGAGTCAATATGAGCTTCTAAAAGATAAAGGCATGACTCGATACAGGATTCATAGACCTTTTTTAGAGAGAAAAAGTCGGTCATGAGAGAGAAAGTAGAGAGAGAAAGTGGAGAGAGAATCTTCGTATCCTTTAAAAGTGGCAATCATGATTGAGATCATCAGAGATCATATCAAGGTGACTTAATATAGATTGACCATGATTGATTTTATCAATTTCGAAAAAGAATCGGATCGGGATCCGATCTACTGCACGAATTTCGGAGCAGTCCCAAATCATCATATTTTCATCTCAAGTTTATCCTAGGGTCTGTGATGTAATCAGAGAGAGAGAATGACCCTAGAGAAATGAAATCCATAATGAGAGAGAAAGGTCTAGAGAGAGAAAATAAGAAGAAAATCTAGAGAGAGAAAATATAGAGAGAAGGTAGAGAGAGAAAGTCCAATTCTAGAGAGAGAAAGACTTTAGAGAGAGATGAGAAAAACTTTCTCTCACATATATTTTTTTTATTATTATTATATATATATATTTTCTTTTTCTTTTTCTTTTTCTTTTTCTTTTTCTTTTTCTTTTTTTCTTTTTAGAGAGAGACAATAGAGAGAGAGAAAGAGAGAGAAAGAGGGAAAAAGAGGGGAGAGAGGAAAATTTTCTCTTTTCTTATTATTTTTTTTTTTTTCTATTTTGCATTTTCTTTATTTTTCTTTTTCTTTTTTCTTTTTCTTTTCTTTTTCTTTTTCCTTTTTCTTTTCTTTTTCTTTTCTTTTCTTCTTCTTCCCGAGCTTTCATTGGGCCGAAACAGGAGACCTTGAGGTCCCCGTGCCTTGATCGGTCGATCACGGCCATCTCATGGCCGGTGGTGGCCGGCGGCAACGGCCGACTCTCCCGGGTTCGGAGAGACCAGGGCCGGCGGTCGGCGTGACCGTCGGCGCCGGAAAATCAGAGGAAAGAGGCGGCGAACAGGGGGTTTCCTTCTCCAACTAAATCCGGCGACACCCGTCGCCGGCCATCGTGCACACAGGCACGGGAAAGAAGGGAGAGAAGAGAGGGAGAGGAGGGAGACCTTACCACAACCTCCGGTGACCCCCACCGGCGTGCAATCGCGGCGAACACGGGTCGAGGAGTCGTGGCTTCAAACTGAAAAATCGGAGGAAATCTCCGGCAATCGACGGTGACTGAAGGGTCTACCCATAGAGGAGAGAGGGGGGTTTCTTATAGGGTTCGTCCTAGGGTCTTTCAATGGCCCTAGGACTCCGATTCTTGATCGGAGAAGAGGAAGACTCCGATCGGGAGTCTTCCTGCTCTATTTTTTTTTCTCTTTTTTTTTTTTTTTTCGGGCTTAGTGGGCTTTTGGCCCATCGGGCCGGGTTATCACATTCTATCCCCCTTAAAAAAATTTCGTTCTCGAAATTTAACATACCTTCATTATCAAATAAGTGTGGATATCTCGTCTTTATATCATCTTCAAGCTCTCATGTGGCCTCTCTCTCTCTTCATGATTACTCCAATGAATCTTCACATATGGAATGATGTATCATTTTAGCATTTTTTTTTTGATCAATAATTCAGAGGAAAAACTCTTCATAAGTCAAGTCTTCATGAACTTGCAATGGCTCATACTTTATCACGTTATTTGGATCAGGTACAAACTTTCTCATTAGTGAAACATGAAAGACATTGTGCACTTTGGATAAATCTGTTGGTAAAGCTAGTTCGTAAGCAATATCTCCTACTCAGCTCGAAATTTCAAAAGATCTAATATATCGCGGACTCAGCTTGCTATGTCTCCCAAACCTCATGATACTTTTTGCAGGTGATACTTTTAGAAAAATATGATCACCGAAGTGAAATTCCAATTCTCTTCTTTTTCTATCTGCCCAACTCTTCTGTCTATCCTGTGCTGTTTTGAGTCTTTCTTTGATCAAATAGATTTTCTCTTTAGCATCCTTTTATTATCAGTAAAATCCTTCCTTATTTACAACTAACGTATTTCATAATATCTTTTGATTTAAAGGATTAATATTTTTAATCAATTCAAACCATCACGCTTTTGCTGCGCACTCTGATCTTAACTTACCAAATTATCTAAGTTTATTAAAAATAAAAATATCTTTATATATTAAATCAATCAAAGATAGATCCAACTTTCAGATTTTATATACAATTTAGGATAAAATTTAAGATTTCTTTGTCATTACTATCTCTTAGGTATAGCACATCAAAATTAAATCTTCATCCACCTTCTATGTTTGAACTTATTACATAAACTTTACCACTCCTCAAGAATCCAATATGTCTAGAATTAATTTGAGTTAACCTTCGATTTACCTTACAATCATTTGACAACTTCCAAACCAACTTTTCTTTGCAAATAAATTAACATCAAAATCAGCAAAGTTATCATGTCCTTTATCCATATAGGTTTAGCATTCTAATGTCATCAAATATACCAAACATAATATATCAATACCTCCCACTTCATTTTAGGATCAACACTTCTCGTACTCAGGTCAACCTTGCTAATTGAAATCTAAGATATAACTCGTCAATTCTATTATAGACATCATATGCCACTTATGCATAAATTTCATAATACCTATTGATTCGAAATCAAATTATTGAATCCTTCTTCTTTTTTTTATATATATCTATCATGTTCCTCGTGATCTTAGCCTCAAGTTCAAATATCACTAAAGACACAATCCTGAATAATGATAACCTTAAGTTCAAATACCACTTAAGTCATATTCTCTAGTGATCATAACCTAAACTTTATATCATTCTATCACATCCTTAATGATCATAATCTTAAGCTCTTGATATTATCCATTATACTCCACTCGATCACATCCTATTGATCATACATAAAGTTTTGATATCACTTTATAATCTCAATGATCTTAAACCTAAGCTCTGATATTATTCTATCATATCCTAATCATTTATATCATAATCCCTAATGATTATAACCTAAGCTCTGATACCATAAAATGTCACGCCCCAAATCAGGGACATAACACGGCGATGCTACCGAGGGATGGAACCCACGATAACACGAAGCCAATTCATCATAATCATCTAAAATCCGTCAAATAAAAAGATTCAATTCTATTATTCATCAAATAATCGAACCAATATTGATTCAGAGCATCTAAATCCAAAAGCAAGTACTAACCCGAATCTCAAAATTCATAAATAACTACAAATTCATGATTATAAATAAATTAAACTTCTGTTGCCTAATTTTTCAGCTTGCTATGCTGATCTTCAAGCTTGGATTCCTTTTTGCTGATCCTAACCTTATTTTTCTGTTCAAACAAAAAGAAAACAAAAAGAATATGAGCTACACTAGCCCAGTAAGTAGAACTTGCACTTCCTTATCGGATCAAGCATAAGTTTTTCATGATAATACAATATTTAGAAAATAACAGATAATACAAAATAAAGCATTTCATAGAGCATATAACAAAACAAGTTATAAACTCATCATGCATGCATAAATCATGTATATTTCACAATCATGAATCGTAAATCATTTTCATCATGTATTCATGTCATGTTTCAAAACATAGCTCACAGACATTCGTGCTAAGATCACTATTATACCCGTGACAGGGCCATGTTTCTTAATCGACAGAGTTTTTAATTCATGTGCCAACTTTATACCCACTGGCAGGGCTATGTTTCGTGTGGATGCTAGCTCCGGATGTCGACCTTCTCGAAGGGATTCATTCATAGCCATCTGAGAGCCTTTGAAATCTTTATATCTTTTTCTTAAAGCATACATATATATAGATGGAAAAACAATGAAATTCATGCTTCATAATCATGCTATTTTCATAAGACATATTCATGAAATCAATACTCATAATAAAACATGCTTTTTCATATCACATATGCCGATCCTTATTTTATGAAAAATTATGATTTCATCAATAGCAATTCTTTGCATAAAAATATGATCATTTAAAAATAAATAAGGAGCATAGGATCTACTTATCTCGTTCATCTTAGATCTTCGGACTTCGTTAGAAGAATCAGCTAATCCTATTTAAAATATCAAATCATTATCAAATTCTATTCCATAAATATAATAAGATTAAATCATAACGAAAGAGGATCATTAACCGGATGTGTCGGACCATCCAGATACCAGGGCAATTTAGGATCTTTTATCTGAGAGTCAGATTCAAGTGACTTGATCAAGAAATCGTGAGGCACAGATCGAATTAAAGTCAAGATCAATCAATAGGGTTCTTTAATAATAAATTTGAAAGATCTTTGATACGATCAGATGAGGTTGACATACAGCACGGATATCAAAGCAACTTCAGATCATCTTGTTAGAGTCAATATGAGCTTCTAAAAGATAAAGGCATGACTCGATACAGGATTCATAGACCTTTTTTAGAGAGAGAAAGTCGGTCATGAGAGAGAAAGTAGAGAGAGAAAGTGGAGAGAGAATCTTCGTATCCTTTAAAAGTGACAATCATGATTGAGATCATCAGAGATCATATCAAGGTGACTTAATATAGATTGACCATGATTGATTTTATCAATTTCGAAAAAGAATTGGATCAGGATCCGATCTACTGCACGAATTTCGGAGCAGTCCCAAATCATCATATTTTCAACTCAAGTTTATCCTAGGGTTTGTGATGTAATCAGAGAGAGAGAATGACCCTAGAGAGACGAAATCCATAATGAGAGAGAAAGGTCTAGAGAGAGAAAATAAGAAGAAAATCTAGAGAGAGAAAATATAGAGAGAAGGTAGAGAGAGAAAGTCCAATTCTAGAGAGAGAAAGACTTTAGAGAGAGATGAGAAAAACTTTCTCTCACATATATTTTTTTTATTATTATTATATATATATATTTTCTTTTTCTTTTTTTCTTTTTAGAGAGAGACAATAGAGAGAGAGAAAGAGAGAGAAAGAGGGAAAAAGAGGGGAGAGAGAAAATTTTTCTCTTTTCTTATTATTTTTTTTTTCTATTTTACATTTTTTTTTATTTTTCTTTTTCTTTTCTTTTTCTTTTTCCTTTTTCTTTTCTTTTCTTCTTCTTCCCGAGCTTTCATTGGGCCGAAACAGGGGACCTTGAGGTCCCCGTGCCTTGATCGGTCGATCACGGCCATCTCATGGCCGGTGGTGGCCGGCGGCAACGGCCGACTCTCCCGGGTTCGGAGAGACCAGGGCCGGCGGTCGGTGTGACCGTCGGCGCCGGAAAATCAGAGGAAAGAGGCGGCGAATAGGGGGTTTCCTTCTCCAACTAAATCCGGCGACACCCGTCGCCGGCCATCGTGCACACAGGCACGGGAAAGAAGGGAGAGAAGAGAGGGAGAGGAGGGAGACCTTACCACAACCTCCGGTGACCCCCACCGGCGTGCAATCGCGGCGAACACGGGTCAAGGAGTCGTGGCTTCAAACGGGAAAATCAGAGGAAATCTCCGGCAATCGACGGCGACTGAAGGGTCTACCCATAGAGGAGAGAGGGGGGTTTCTTATAGGGTTCGTCCTAGGGTCTTTCAATGGCCCTAGGACTCCGATTCTTGATCGGAGAAGAGGAAGACTCCGATCAGGAGTCTTCCTGCTCTGTTCTTTTTCCCTTTTTTTTTTTTTTTTTTTTTTTTTTTTTTTTTGGGCTTAGTGGGCTTTTGGCCCATCGGGCCGGGTTATCACAGTATAGACAGGGAGGAATCATGCTTGATAACTGGTTTAGTCCTACAGCGAGGACAATAAGAGAGGGTAGACGGCATAAGGAAGATGGAATGGCTCCCGACAGGGTGTTCGCTGCAAGACGAATATTGGTGGCAGAGGACAGGTTCCCTAACCAAGGAGGGATGCCGCCTGTAATCTTGTTGCTGGACAGGCGGAGGTAGTCCAAAGAGGAGAGGTTGGTGAAAGAAGTTGGGATGCCTCCCGTAAGATCATTCCATCCGATGTCCAAGACAATGAGCTGAGGAAGTGATCCCAACTCATGTGGCACTTGTCCGTTTAGAAGGTTCTTATGTACGTCAAGTGTAATTACCTGTCTGCAGTTTCCAAGACTGGATGGAATTTGTCCTTCCAGAGAATTCAGGCTTAGATTGAGATATCGCAGCCGATGCACAAGGCCAAGCTCTTGTGGAATGTATCCGTTGAGTGTGTTTTCTTGGAGACTGAGTCTTCGGAGGAATGTGAGGTTGGCTATGGATGGTGATATGGTGCCAGCTAGGCCAAGAGAGGGTAAGTTCAGAGCAACGACCCTCTGAGGGTGCCGACTGCCACATGTGACACCTTTCCACTGGCAGAAATGAAGCGACTTGTTGTCCCAGGAGGACAGAGCCCCATATGGATCATCATATATATTAGACTTGAATGAAATGAGAGCCAAGTGGTCACTCCCGCTTCTGCTGTTATTCCCCATCAAGGGGGTTGCACTGCTGGTGATTGCAGGGAATTGGGGAGATGGGAGCAAAATATGACATAAGAGTAGAAGGGTGGCATGCATGAGAGAGGACCACCAAGATGCCCTCTTTGAGTTGCAGAGACAACCCATGTACGCTAGGAAGTTGAGAGGAAAACAATGAACGAGATAACTTGCGGGAAGCTTGATTTGGATGACCTTCTAAAAGCTAGCATGCAGACTTTATATAGGATTTCTTGGCCAGCTGATGTCTGGAGGAGTCTCTATTTAGTCAGGCTTAGCGTGGTTGGTGGGTCTCTAAAAAAGAAACTGAGGAAAGATGAATGAAATTACGTGCCAGCTGGCGTTCTAGCGGAAGGAATTTCTGCCGCACATCCATGCACAATAATTGAGCGTGAATGATGGAAGAACTAAAGAAAGAAGCAGCAGTCTTGTCTTATAATTGCATCGCATGCATCCTTTCAAACTTGAAGTTTTTAATGTCTCAAATACTTGGACGCAAGAAACATTTCAAGATAACTTTCTCACATTTTATACCACCAAATCACGATGCATTTATAATTACATATTTGTTTCTAACATTAATTTGAAAATTGATTATCAAGCCTATATAATAATCAGCAATCTTTTTTATAAACTTAAACATAATTATTCATTATATGTATATCAATAAACATATGCGTAGACATGGAAGATACAGATGTGTTTTCGTGTCTGATTTTAGATGATTCCTGTGCTGGATTTTTGTTTTTCTGGAACACCTGACATCTGGCACCTATCTCATGTCCAGATTACATTAACCAAATGCTCGGTTAATAGAAAGATCATTCTTGTTTTAAGAAATTCAGAAATCTCATTCAAAGAATTCGGTCCCATATGGTGAGTTTGTAATGCTAGTGCTGAGTATTTCTTTGAGCGATAAGGGACGGCACAAGACATTATTTTCAGGCACAAGTCTTTTCTTTTCTTTCTTCTTCTTCTCCTTCTTCTTTTTTTTTTTTTGGTAGCAAAGAGAAGCTTCATTTATATTGCACTGAAAGATACATGGAAGTAACAAAAGCAGGTTGCTGTGTACACAAAGGAGCAACCTTATGCAGGGATAATCTTTTGACTGAAGTCTTTTGACTGACTTGCCGTGGAATAATCTGTGAGAGCTGAGACCAACCCTAAGGGACGAAAGCAGGTCTTCAAGACTTACCATCGTAGCGGGTCTTCCACGCAGAAAGTTCTACGACTCCTGTTTGGTTGCATGTCTCACGCGGAGGACATCCTCACGGCAGAAAAGTTAAGAAGAAGACAAACAAATGGACGATGATCCAGATGTGCACTTGATTAAGCCCGAGAGGACCTATCGCTATCGTCTTGGACAGCCGTCGAAATATCAGATAACGTCACTTTCAGCAATTTGACCGGCTGATATTACTATAACATTATATGCGCTAAATCTCGCCCTGATCCCTTCCCTGCGTTTTAACCATGATACTAAAAAAGTACCATAAAATACCGTACATGATTCAACATCATCCATCTTAAGATAGATGGCCACAAAAGTGTATTAAAAAAAATTAAAAATAATAAAATTTATAAATCTCAAGAATATTTGATAGTTTAGATAGCCGTCCATTATAAATAATGAACGGTATCTAACCATGCACAATATTCTATGGCATTTTTTAAGTACCATCGAAAATCCTATTCCTTCAACCATATGATCATTGATATCGTTCTCGAACAACGACGACTGCATGCATGATATTTACATGTGCCAGCAATCAAGGCTGTTGAATAATTTGCTGGAATCCAATCGCAAACACAAGTTTCTATGCGAGATTAGTCAGTTTAGGACCATTCCCTCTACGTAATGTCATACTTTATGTATAAATACAACTCGACAGTTATATAAAAATATATTATAAATCATGTATTATTATAAATCTATCATGAATATCACCTGTGATTTCATCTGATTTATTATTCACATATCGTTAACATGATTCAAGTCAATAATTATCTTTTAGTTTTCAACTAATCATGTTCATACTTCGGCCTATGACTAGCAAACCATAATCCATACTTCGATTTATGATAGCAAACCAAAATATCCATATTTTGACCTACAATAATAAATCAAGATATCCATCCTTCGACCCACGATGGCAAATCTAGATACCCATATTTCGACCCACGGCGGCAAATCAGAATGTTATGGTTTAGCTAAAATATCACAATCCGACCCGTGACTGACAGTCCACATCATCATTAGTCTAAATCCTCTTACATGATTAATAAATCATTCAATAATTTCAAATTATATCTTTTGCTCCATTTCAAAATAGCCAACATCTTATACCAAACAATCAACAAATGATACATATATATAATAAAGAACCATATGCTTATATATTCGTATCAATGATCATACTCTAATGATAATCATTTAGCACAAAATCAAAAATTATCATATATAATAAAAAATATATATACATACATACAGATGATCATGTAAAGAGATCATTATCCCTATCTATTTCAGACTCAAGCACAGCAATTGATCAACTCCTTGATCAACGAATCCCAGGACAAGATGTTCCATCCCGACACCTTGTGCAAACAACTACACCTTTACATAATCAACGTCAACCTATAAATCATAGACGATTATGGACAGTGAAAATATTAAGATAGCACTGTAGGCCTATGACTCTTTCCAAGGTCAATTGATTAATCTAGATTTGTCTAGATTTTGGATCCTCCACTGATCTATAGAGTATTTAGAGAGATAAAGTAAGAAAATAAAGGGAAAGTAGAAGAGAGAGAAAGTAAAGAGAGAGAGAAAAAAAGAGAATGATTTTTTTTTCCTCCTAAAATATTTCTCTAGTTTTCTTCTCTTCTTCTCGTCGCAGGGAAAAAAAAAAATCTCAGACCGACCACCTTTCCAGCGACAGTGACCCCAATGACTGATGATAGTGGCTCTAACCTAGGCTACCCGATTATAGCCATGTCTCACAAGGATGGTTGTCCTAGTGGAAGAAAAAAAAAATAAGAATAGGAGAAGGCTCAATCCAGAGCTAATGGCTCAATCAAGTCATCAAAGTCTTTCTAGGATTCAGAAAAAAGAAAAAAAATGAACAAGAATTGAAAAGCAATACCACAACTTCGATAATAAATTGATAGTGGCTTAACCGAAATGCTCAATAAAAAATTGAATAAATTCCATGGATTTCGTCAGTGGTTTGAGTAAAGATCAGGGAGATACTTAGAGGAAGAAGGGAGGAAAATTTATAAGCTACATCCTAAGGCTTTCATTAGAGTTCTATGGGCCTTCTAGGACTCTTCTTCTCCATCAGAATCGAAGAAGATGATTTTGATCTTGAGTCTTCCTCCCTCGTGTTAGGCATATGAGCAGTGGCCTGAGTGGCCATTCTAGGCCCATCTTTGTTGGACCAGTCCCACAAGGAAACAGGTCCTTGCATCAATTCTACACATGATGCCTTAATCAACACCGGTGCAGAGGAATAAATGAACCGCAATCTCATCAACAACCACCTAACATGCAGAAGTGCGTCCTGCTTTGATAGTCAGATTGCATAGCACCAGCTAGAAAAAGGAAAAAACAATCTTTGGGCTAGAAGACTGAAAAGAACAGGATAAACTAAACAATCAATCTAAACATGATCAACAGAGGATGCGGTAGCATTGTAGAAGCATCAACGTTCAGAGTAGCTCACTCCAAACAACTTGTACAGGTACCAACCACCATATTTAGACAACAATATATCTGACATAACAAGGCAAGAAAAAAAGCTCACAATCCCCACCCCACGACCCTTGGGGGGGAAAAAAATCAAGAAAAAAAAAGAAAAAAATAAAAAATAAAAATAAAAACCAACCAACCAACCAGACATACCTTAAACCAACCAATCAGACGATACTGAACATGATAGTGATGCTGCTAGACCTATCAAACATAGTGGTATAGGAGAATTATTTGTTGATTTACATAAGGGTGCTTGTTCAAATGTACGCATGAGTACTACTACATTTGAAAGCAATTCTGATCATAAACATAATATCTGGCTTGAGGTAGAAGGGACTTCTGAATAGTTTGCAAAGCTTGTAAGGGATGCATGAGAGCCACTCTATCCAAATTGTACAAAGTTTTCTAAGTTGGAGTTTTTGATAAAATTCCTTCATATTAAAATCGTGAATTGATGGAGTCAGAAGTCATTGATCAAATTTTTACATTGATTAAAACAGCTCTTTCCAATGTAAAGAGACTTTCGAAATCATATTTTTGAAGCAAGAATATATATGCGGGAATTACGACTTGGCTATATTTCTATACATGCCTGCAAAAATGACTGTATATTATTTTATACGGATAATGAACAAGCAATTGAATGTCTGAAATACGGTGAGCCTAGATACAAAATCGATAATAAAAAAGCAAAGGAGATACTTCAAAAGATTTTGAGATATTTTTCATTGATTTTAAGACTTCAAAGGTTGTATATGTCCATAAAGACAGCTGAAGAAATGAGATGGCATTATGAGCAGCGAGTTCTGAAGGAGAACATACTTAACCACCCGACCAACTCTTTAGTATGGAAAGACTTTGATGCAAAGCATCCGTACTTTGTGAGTGATCCGTGCAATATCCGACTTAGTCTAGCGACAGATGGATTTAATCCCTTTGACAATCTGAGTACCTCTTACAGCATGTGGCCTGTGATGCTAGTTGTATATAATGTGTCACTTTAGAAGTGCATGAAAGAATCATTTATTTTTATGTCACTATTAATTCTGGGTTCGAAACCACCAGGTAATAAAATTAATGTATATCTACGATCTTTAATCAATGATCTGAAGGAGCTATGGGAAGACGGGATACAGACATATGATTCTGTGAGTTGAAGTAATTTTAAGTTGCATGCTTCAATTCTATGGATCATAAATGATTTTTCTGCATATGAAAACTTATTTGGATGGAGCACCAAAAGATATGTTGCATGTCCAATATGCAATAGGGATGCATCCTCATTACATTTAAATCACGGATGAAAAATATGTTTCATGGGTCATCGACAGTTTCTCCCTGTAATCATTCTTGGAGGATCCGTTATAATCAATATTTTGATGGTAAGTTCGACCGACGTCCGCCATCTAAGGAGTTAAGTGGAGCAAAAATTTTAGAACAACTTGAAGTCATTAAAAATATCCAATTTGGAAAATCATCAGGTACTTACAAGTGAAAACATACTGAAGCTGAGCTGAATTGGACGAAGCGAAGTATCTTTTTCGAACTACTTTATTGGAAGCAGCTACTATTTCATCATAATCTGAATGTAATGCACATTGAAAAGAATATTTATGTTAATATCATCAGTACTGTATTGAACATCTCAGAAAAAATAAAAGATGGTACAAAAGCTCATTTTGATTTATAAAAAATGAGAATCTGATCGGAGTTGCATTTAGTTCGTCGAGGTGAGAGATTTTTTATGCCACCTGCATGTTATTCACTGTTTGGTGAGGAAAAAAAAATTTTTGTGAATGGTTTAAAATCATAAAGTTATTTTATGCATACGCTTCAAACGTATCGTGGTGTATTAGGAACAACAACGGCAATATCTCTGGCATGAAAAAACATAACTCTTATATGATGATGCAACGTTTGCTTCCTGTGGTCATACGTGGCTATTTAGGTGGTGATGTTCAGACTGCATTGATTGAGCTGGGAGTGTTCTTTCGAGAACTGTATTACCAAAAATTGAAGATTAACTTACTTGAGAGATCTGAGAAGGATATCGTTCTCATTCTTTGTAAGTTAGAAAAAAAAATTTTACCATCATTTTTTGATATTATGGTGCATCTAGCTGTTCATCTTCCAAAAGAAGCTCTTTTGATTGGACCGATACATTATCGATGGATGTATCCTGTTGAAAGATAAAAAAATTATATGTACTTTGTCATATCACTTATAAGATGTAAATATATTTCTAAAATTTAAATTTTTTTTTATTTACAGATTCTTGTGTACCTTAAAAAAGTATGTGCGTAATAAAGCAAGGCCTGAAGGGTCTATAGCGGAAACATATGTAGCTACGGAGTGTGTCACATTCTACTCAATGTATCTTGACAATATCGAAATAAGATTCAATCGTACAGATCATAATGTAGACTGTGAATGGGATGATAATGAACCGACGTTGTCTGTATTTAAATAAATGGTTCGACCTATTGGTACAAGGAGATATAAATTTATGAATGTGAATGAGCTATCCAAGGCACACTTTTACGTTCTAAATAATTATGAAAAAATTGAAGATTTCATTGAGTAAGTACTATCTTAGCATATTGTTTAATATTTTAAGTAATTTTTTCATATCGATGTAAAGTTAAAAATCATAACTTGTTGCAGTGAGCACAAGAGTATCCTATGTAGAGAGAATAATACGGATGCTGATGATCAACATAGGAGAAAATTTGCAAAATAGTTTGATGATCCTGTAAGTTGCATTAATGGTACATTATTTATTTAATTATAAATAATATTATTTGAACCAACATAATTTTTTATGTTATGGTGCAGATGAAACATAAGTATTTCAATAAAGAAGTGGGTGCGACCGATGAGTTGTATGATTCAGCATATGGTCTCGATCGAAAGATTAATCACTACGCATTCTGTATCATTGGAGAAATGAGATTTCATACAAGAGAGCTTGAGATGCAATGACGGACCCAGAATAGTGGGATTGCTATAATAAGATATGAAGGAGAAGAAGAGATTGAATATTATAGTGTACTGGTAGATATCATAGAACTGAAGTATGGATCTAGTAATTCTGTATTCTTATTTCAGTGTGAATAGTAGGATATTAGTAATAAAAAAAATTGATATTCATATCGATTCACACTTTATTAGTGTAAATTTTGTACGAACATGGTACCAGAATGAGCCGTATATATTAGCAACTCAAACGAAACAAGTAATATATTTGAAGGATCTAAAGTATCGAGGTAATTGGCATGTTGTATAAAAAATAACACTTAGAGACGTATATGATATACCAACCTGATTAGAGACGGATGAAAATTTGGATTTACATGAAGAGGAAGCTTTTTCGCAAAAAGAACAAAAATTAGCCAAGCTTTTTATTGATGAAAAACTTGTAATGGCATCCTTGAATAGGGCTGATCTGTCGTCCAACGAAGTTGAAGCTGATTTTGTATTTAATTTTGATGAGTCAGAGGGCGACGATCAGTTGATAAATGACGATGAGAAAGAAGATGACACATATATCAATTATTGTGATTCGGAGGAGGATCTACATATCGAGGAAGATATGAATATTGATAAGTAGATCTGTATTCTTCATTCAATCTTCTTTTGCAATAATAGTATGCGATATAATTGTATTCATTAGAATATAATTTATTTATTATTATTATTATTCAATATTATATTTATTTATATATCAATTATTACAGATATGGCACCAGGAGACAGACGACGATATTCACGTTCATAGTCTACTTCAAAGGTTAAGCCACCTTCATCAATCTCCGTTGCCGCACCGACTTCATTGTCAAAGGGTCCTGCACTGGCAGGTCCCAGTGAGGTAGGTCCCAGTGAGGCGAGTCCGAGTGAGGCGAGTCCGAGTGAGATGGGTCCAAGTAGTATTATTATACTTTTTATATAATAAAATTTGATTCTTTTATTTAGATAGCTATCATACTAATGATTTATTTATTGTTGTTTCATGTCAGTCTTCATCAGTAGTGAGGCGAGGGCAAGGTCCATCGAAGAACTTCGCTCTAGAGCATTGGAGATGCGAGCACCCAGGACAGCGTCTCCATATCGAGATATCAGTCGGCTACACCAAGCCCATTAGGAGATGGTGCGAGCCGTGGCAGACTAAGCTGGGCATCATATGCCGCAGCTATGTCCTCATGACGCTCTTCAATTGATGTCACATTCTACCAGCTCAGAGAGAGATTTTCTATACCCACTTACAGATAAAATAATTTTTTTATTATGAATATTTAATTTGCATAGTATTCTTCTAATATTTGTTACTGGCAGGGTGTATTCGACATCATTAATTTTAAGGAGGATCGTGTGAGGTGAGCCATGGATACTCATTTATCATTATATTTCAAGGATTATCACCATCACATGCATCAATATTGGTATCATGTGGTGCAGGATCATGGGGAGGAGGCAGCACGACAGTAGCCCTATGACAGCATCACTATGGAGGATTGGACTGTTATATATCGGCATTACGAGGATCCAGCATATCAGGTTACACATCCAAACTTTTTTTTTAAACTTAATGACTGAATCATTTATTCTTAAATTAAATTTATTATTTACTAATTTGACTAGTAACTGTACAGAGAAGATGTGCCCAGAATGCTGCGAATCGGGTAAGACAGACTATACCACATTATGGGGGTTCGAGATCGTTCGCTCGTCACATGGAGCACATGATAGGTAATTTTTAATTTTTAATTAGCATATAATTCTCTAGTTATTTAAAAATTTTTTAATTAATTCTCAAATTGCAGAGAGATGCTGAGAATGGGGAGCTTTCTGGTAGGATCGATATCTACAAGCGAATCCACCAGCAATGGTCAGGGGAGTGGATGATGGGGAGCCAGGAGTTCTTTATAATTTTTTTAATTATTTTTTATTTATAGTCTAATTTTTATTACAAAATTAAAATAGCTATAACTTTAATTTTCAAGACCGTATGACAGACATGAGATCCTAGCCTACCCTTGAGGACTCAATTGCACCTACAGATGATGAGATCTATGATCGGGTGCTTGGCACGAGACCCTGTTATGTTAGGAGTTTAGAGTATGGGATCACTGCTCCCTCATCCTCACGGTTATCTAGGGCTGACATTCATTTTGCGTGCGAAGCTCGGCTGACGGAGGTACAGAGGTAGGCTGTCGAAGATCGACAGCAAGCTACCGTGGATCGACAACAGACTGAGCAGCGAGCTTAGGAATTGATTGCATGCGTCGACGAGTATCAGCAGCTCTAGATCCAGATGATGGAGCTGATGGTGTAGATGGAGCAGACGATATAGCTGATGAGGCAACAGCAGACCAATCCGAGCTCTTTCGAGCACTCTCCTTTTCCAGCTCGTTCTCCAGATGCCAATACTTGACGGCTTCTTCGTATATTTTTTATTTTTATTTTAAATTTTTTATAATTTTAATTTAATATAATAAAATAATAAATTTTTTTTATCAATTTATTGTATAAATTTTTCACTTTTATTTTTTTATTTTTTATTTTTAATTTATAAAAAATATTACAGATATAAATTAAAAATATATATTCATATATTATTTTTTAAAAAAAATATGTTTAAATTGTTAGCAATAGAATTATTTACGATGAAATATTGATCGTCAAAAATATTTTAGTACCATAATTTAATTTTTTAATAAATATAAAATTATTAAAATTTTATATATAATTAATAACGGTGAAAAATTATTCATCGTAAATAATTATTAGTGACAGAAATATTCATCAAAAATTATCATATTTATAATGTAAGTTTTTCATCACTAATATTATTTAAATTTGATTTTTTAAAAATTTATTATTAAATTAATAGTGATGAAAAATTTTCATTGCAAAAAAAATTTTTTGCGATGCAAATTTCTCATCGCTAAAAGTTTTTAAAAATTTTATTTCAAAAAATATTTTAATTAAATTAATAGCGATGAAAATATTTTCATCGTTATTAATTTTTTATTTATTAGCGACGTTATTATTCATCGTAAATATTTTTTTACGATTAAAATTTTTCATCAAAAATATTTTAACGACGAAAATTATTCATCGCGAATAACTTTTATTAGCAATGAAATATTTTTTTCATCGTAAAATATTATCAATGATGTGATTATTTATAACTAAATATTAATAATAAAAATATATTATTAGTGATGAAAATTATCGTCACTAATGACCTATTTTGTTGTAGTGTCAGCGACAATGCAGACCATTGGCTCTAAAAATGGAGCATTGCAAGAACATTCACTGTTAATAAATGCTATTTGTTCCCTAAGTATGGTGGGGTAATCTCCCCTCTTGGTAATTTCTTTTGGAGATTACCAGTGCCGAAGAAGATCAAGCTCTTTGCATGGCTGAGTTGCTTCGATAAAATACTGACAACTTCAAATCTCAGGAAGAAGGAACTGGCATTGTCAGATCACTGTTCTCTCCGTGGTGAAAATAGAGAGATAATAGACCGTATCTTTCCACAGTGCAACTACTCCAAGATGTTCTAGTGATCACTCTTCAAGGACCTCAGAGTTCCTCAATTTCCTAAGAGGTACATGGAAGTATGGGATGCTTGGGGAAAGCATACAACCATCTCTTAACTTTTCCTTGCTATAGAAAGTTTTTTTGCCATCGGGTGTTGGTGTTTGCGGAGGGAACGCAACCAACGAAAATTCAGGTTTCAACCAGAAGCGGTTTAAGGCAACTTGGTAAATCTTACAAGGGATAGGAGCTCGCAAACATGGAGCTGGAGGGGACCATACGTCTGCAGGGATGGTGAACGACGCAACTAGCTTCTGGGGACCTTGTCTCCCAATGGGTTATCGACTGTTCTTAGGTAGACAAAAATACTGTCCACTTTCTGTCACGCCCCGAACCCAACATCCGGGTCGGATACGTGATGGCCGCACACTCCTTAGAGCAAGCCCTAAAGAATATGCAAGGCCAAAATAAATCATGACAATCTTAACATCCATAACAATTAATTTCAACAATAATTCATAAAACCTTGCATAATTACAAATTAATTTTCTTCAATCCTCTGATCAGGTACTATGACACTCTATCTATCCATCTGCTCACCCATAAATCTAAGCCATAGCCAATTATGAACGTCCTGTAACTTTGAGAAGAAAAAGAAAGATGAAGAAGTGTGAGCTTTACAGCCCAGTAAGAATTCCCATATCACATTGATATAGTAATATAATCTGAAAATAAAAATAAGTAATAAAACACAAAATTTCATGTTCAATATTCAGAATACTGCAAACATCTATAAATTTACTGTCTTGTTAAAATAGATGCATCATCATATGTTAACAGGTGAAACACTTTTATTCAATAATTATTTCAAGTCTTACCTTTCATTTCTCTTTTCATAATCACATGATTTTTAACATTTTCTTTCTGGCTCTAGACTATCCAAGTCTATACCTCAGTCATCATCCGAATTAATTTTCACATAAAAAGCCTTTCAAGAATGTCTCAGGATGAGCTCCTGGCCGGCTGTCCCACATACGAAAGCCCGTGAGAGGCTGTCCCAGGCATAAGCTCCTGACGGGCTATCCTAGGCATGAGCTCCTGGCCGGCTGATTCACCTGTAAGCCAGTGGGGGCTGTCCCAGGCATAAGCTCCTGGTAGGCTATTCCACATGACAAAGCCAGTCCAAACCATATTTCTCTTTCTTTTTATTTTCATGAAATTATAATATTTGACTTCATTAATCAATTCAACTTTTGCAGTGTAATAAATATGTCATACCCATATAATCATGCCATCAATCGCTGATACATATGTATTGATATAACGTACTTCATGCTCAAAATCAAATAACAATATCTCAGATATAATAAATTCATCGATCTCAAATCCGACGATGCAAAACCAATAATGCAAGACCAATAGTAAAATAGCATATTTATAATGGTAATCATGTACAGGGATTCTTACCTTTACTGGTGACTGATCCAAGCACAGAAATCAATGTTCTTCTTTGACTTATAAATTTTTTTAACAAAATATTCCACTCGATATTATATGCAGACAATCATATCTTCATAATCCAGATCAAATATAAAAATCATATATAGAGAAAATTATCGATAATCGATCCTATAACACAGATCGAGGATCTCTCTTAGGATTAACCAAAATTAGGATTTGTCTATGTATCAGGATCCTCCACTGATCCATAAGACTTATAGAGAGAGAAAATCCATGAAGAGAGAGAAAATTCTAGAGAAAAAAAGTAGAGAGAGAAAGTGGAGAAAGAATCTTCGTATCCTTCAGATGAGGCAATCATGGTCGAGATCATCAGAGGTCCTATCAGGGTGACTTAATATGAATCAAGTGTTACAATTTCGAATAGGATCGGACAGGGATCAGATCTACTGCACGAATTTCGGAGCAATCTCAATTTATCATATTTTTATTTCAAATATATCCTAGGGTCTGTGATGCAATCAGAGAGAAAGAAAAGATCCTAGAGAGACAAAATCCATAAAGAGAGAGAAAAGTCTAGAGAGAGAAAATAGGGAGAGAATCTAGAGAGAGAAGGTAGAGAGAGAAGAGAGAGAGAAGATTTTTTCTCTCTTCTTCTTCTTTTTATTTTATTTTATTTTTATTTTTCTCTTTCTCTTTTTCTTTTTTTTTTTTTCTTTTTTCTTTTTCCTTTTTCTTTTCTTTTTCTTTTTCCTTTTTCTTTTCTTTTCTTTTCTTCTTCTTCTTCCTTCTTCTTTTCTTTTCTCTTTTTCTTTTTCCCGTTTTCTTCTTCCTTTCCTCTTCCTTGGCAGAACATTGGGGAACCAGAGGGAAAGAGACTCGATGGCACGAGCTCCGATGAGGTGGACGGCATCACGCGACGGCGACAAAGCAAGGCCGGCTGACGGTGAGATTCGGCCAGCGAGCTGAAGGGTTTTCGAAAAACAGGGGACCGTCCCTATTCTTTTTATTTTTCAGTCATTGGCCAGTCACCGACGGCCAAGACTTTCAGGGAAGGAAGAGTGAGAGATGAGGGTCTGGTCTCGGGGATGGAACACCGCAACCGACGGTGCCGGTGGCCGAAAAAGAGAGGAAGATGGCCCGGCCGAACAGAGCAAAATAGGGGTGATCTTGTTCATAGATTTTTCGGCAATCTCGAAGGCCGGAGAGGGTGCACGAAGCCGTGGAAAAGAGAGGAAGGAGAAGAAGGGTTTACCTCAAGCTTCAGTAGCGTCGTCGGCTTCAATTTTCGACGAGCATGAGTACGAGAGGTCACGGCTTCAACGGAAGAAATCAAGAGATCAAACTCAAAGATTGTCGGTGATGAGTCTTAAGGGAGGGAAAGAGGGTTTATAGGGGAGCTATCCTACCCTAAACTGGACTCGATGGGTCCGATTTCATCGGGGTCGGAGGAGAAGAAGACTCCGGTTAGGAGTCTTCCTCCTCCTCCCGTCGGGGCTCGACTTTGGGCTTTTCCAATGTTGCCAGGCCCAACAGCCCCATGGGCTGGGCCGTAACAATCTCCCCTCCTTAAAATAATTTCATCCTCGAAATTAAGTTGTGTCGTTCGAGATACATATTTCAAAGTATACATTCTTCATGTCATTCACAAGTTTACGATAATATCATATATATATTATTTATTTCTCATGATCTTGTTATAACAAAAATTATTTGAAATTTCAAACTCATCCCTTCTTATTGATTTCTCAACTTTTTGAAGAACTGTAACATTTTGGACTTGTATTAATATACCACCGTTATTTGTCTAATACATTTCACTCGAAATTCATAATTATCTCAAACTATCCTTGATAGAAAAATAAATAAAGGTCAAACATCGGGCACTCTTCACAATCATCGATTTCTTTCTTCTCTTGACCTTCCAATAAATTTTATATGTAAACTCTCATCTTAAGAAAATCTCAATCTTCTATATCAGTCCAAGTAATAATATTAAATTTTAAAAAAATATGAGATCTATGTCAGGACATTCTAAGTTTGAACTAATAACAGAACTATCAAGCTTGTTAATAAACTTGAGATATCTAGGATTTCTTGGCATTATCTACAATGAAGCATCCTACTAACAAAATTTATCCGACTATGATCAGATTAAAATCATTCTTTATTTACAACTAATGCATTCCATAATATCTTCAAAATCAAAGAATTAATATTTCTAGTCAATTTAACCCACCATGCTTTTGCTGCGCACTTTGATCTTAATTTATCAAATTATATAATTATATCAAAGATAAAAATATCCTTATATGTTAGATCGATCCAGGATAGATCCAACCTTCGAATTTCATATAAGACTTAGGATAAAATTTTTAAGTTTCTTTATCTTTACTACCTTTGGACATAGCATATAAAAATTAAATCTTGATCTACTTCCTATATTTGAAATCATTATATAAGTTTCATCACTCTTCAAGAATCCAACATGTCTAGAATTAATTGGAGTTAATCTTAGATTTACCTTACAATCATTTAAATAATTTCTAAATCAATCTTCCTTTTTAAAAGAATTAATTCTAACTTGACAAACTAGAAGAACTCAAGCCAACATCCTTAAGTAGAATCAACTTGATTATTTCCTATAAAGCTCTCTTCATCACAACCCTTAATATTAATCAATAAATCTATACAAATTTTTTTCCATTGTATAAGTCATTCAAAATTTAACACTAGCAAGATGTCTTAGTTCAATTTAAAAATCCAAACTTTAACTTGAATAATTAATACACTTCACCATCTTTAACAATCACAAGAAAAATTAAAAAAATCTAATCCAAAGATGGTAATATGAATTATTAAAGATTTCATTATAACCTATATATCATACTCTGACAAAATAAAAAAAAAAATTTCATCTAAATTGAGTTTCATATATGACCTCTTATAGATTCAATGCTCAAAAATATTTCTCTCTCATATGATGTAATTTCTTCTTAGACCGTACCCTAATTAACTTTTCTTTTGATAAGTCTAAAATTTATAATGCTCAGATAATTATCATCAAAATTAGAAAAATATCATGATCTTCAATCATATAAGTTTAACATTCCAAAATCATCTAGTATACTCAATATAATTTATCAATACCTTGCACTTCATTCTAAGGTCAACTCTTCTCATACTTAGGTCAACCTTGCTAATTAAAATCTAATATATAACTCATCAATTTTATTATAGACATCATATACCACTTATACATAAAGTTTCATCATAGTATTTATTGATTCAAAATCCAAATATTGATTCCTTTCTTTTATGTCAATCATGTTCCTTATGATCATAACCTAGGTTTAAATATCACTAAAGTCATAATTTCAAATAATTATAATTCTTAAGCTTAAATACCACTTAAATTATATTTTCTAATGATCATAACCTGAACTATAATATCATTCTATTACATCCTTAATGATTATAACCTTAAACTCTAATATTATCTATCATACTCTATCGATTATAATCTCAAGTTTTGATATCATTTATATGACAATCCCTAGTGACCTTAAACTTAGGCTCTAGTATTATTCTGTCATATCCTAATCACTTGTATCATTATCTCCAAATGAACGTAACCTAAGTTCTAAGCTCAGATGCCACTCTGTCACATCCTACTGATCTTACATAAAATTTTAATATCTCTTCATAATCTCTAGTGATCTTAAACCTAAGCTTTGATATTATTCTATCACATCCTAATCATTTATATCGTAATCTCCAATGATCATAACCTAAGCTCTGATACCATTCTGTCACGCCCCGAACCCAACATCTGGATCGGATACGTGATGGCCGCACACTCCTTAGAGCAAGCCCTAAAGAATATGCAAGGCCAAAATAAATCATTACAATCTTAACATCCATAACAATTAATTTCAACAATAATTCGTAAAACCTTGCATAATTACAAATTAATTTTCTTCAATCCTCTGATCAGGTACTATGACACTCTATCTATCCATCTGCTCACCCATAAATCTAAGCCATAGCCAATCATGAACGTCCTGTAACTCTGAGAAGAAAAAGAAAGATGAAGAGGTGTGAGCTTTACAGCCCAGTAAAAATTTCCATATCACATTGATATAGTAATATAATCTGAAAATAAAAATAAGCAATAAAACACAAAATTTCATGTTCAATATTCAGAATACTGCAAACATCCATAAATTTACTGTCTTGTTAAAATAGATGCATCATCATATGTTAACAGGTGAAACACTTTTATTCAATAATTATTTCAAGTCTTACCTTTCATTTCTCTTTTCATAATCACATGATTTTTAACATTTTCTTTCTGGCTCTGGACTATCCAAGTCTATACCTCAGTCATCATCCGAATCAATTTCTATATAAAAAGCCTTTCAAGACTGTCCCAGGATGAGCTCCTGGCCGGCTGTCCCACGTACGAAAGCCCGTAAGAGGCTGTCCCAAGCATAAGCTCCTGGCGGGCTGTCCCAGGCATGAGCTCCTGGCCGGCTGATCCACCTGTAAGCCAATGGGGGCTATCCCAGGCATAAGCTCCTGGTAGGCTATTCCACATGACAAGGCCAGTCCAAACCATATTTTTCTTTCTTTTTATTTTCATGAAATTATAATATTTGACTTCATTAATCAATTCAACTTTTGCAGTATAATAAATATGTCATACCCATATAATCATGCCATCAATCGCTGATACATATGTATTGATATAACATACTTCATGCTCAAAATCAAATAACAATATCTCAGATATAATAAATTCATCGATCTCAAATCCGACGATGCAAAACCAATAATGCAAGACCAATAGTAAAATAGCATATTTATAATGGTGATCATGTACAGAGATTCTTACCTTTACCGGTGACTGATCCAAGCACAGAAATCAATGTTCTTCTTTGACTTATGAATTTTTTTAACAAAATATTCCACTCGATATCATATGCAGACAATCATCTCTTCATAACCCTGATCAAATATAAAAATCATATATAGAGAAAATTATCGATAATCGATCCTAATAACATAGATCGAGGACCTCTCTTAGGATTAACCAAAATTAGGACTTGTCTATGTATCAGGATCCTCCACTAATCCATAAGACTTTTAGAGAGAGAAAATCCATGAAGAGAGAGAAAATTCTAGAGAGAAAAAGTAGAGAGAGAAAGTGGAGAAAGAATCTTCGTATCCTTCAGATGAGGCAATCATGGTCGAGATCATCAGAGGTCCTATCAGGGTGACTTAATATGAATCAAGTGTTACAATTTCGAATAGGATCGGACAGGGATCAGATCTACTGCACGAATTTCGGAGCAATCTCAATTCATCATATTTTTATTTCAAATATATCCTAGGGTCTGTGATGCAATCAGAGAGAAAGAAAAGATCCTAGAGAGACAAAATCCATAAAGAGAGAGAAAAGTCTAGAGAGAAAAAATAGGGAGAGAATCTAGAGAGAGAAACTGGAGAGAGAAGGTAGAGAGAGAAGAGAGAGAGAAAATTTTTTCTCTCTTCTTCTTCTTTGTATTTTATTTTATTTTTATTTTTCTCTTTCTCTTTTTCTTTTTCTTTTTTTTCTTTTCTTTTTTCTTTTTCCTTTTTTTTTCTTTTTCTTTTTCCTTTTTCTTTTCTTTTCTTTTCTTCTTCTTCTTCCTTCTTCTTTTCTTTTCTCTTTTTCTTTTTCCCGTTTTCTTCTTCCTTTCCTCTTCCTTGGCAGAACAGTGGGGAACCAGAGGGAAAGAGACTCGATGGCACGAGCTCCAACGAGGTGGACGGCATCACGCGACGGCGACAAAGCAAGGCCGGCCGGCGGCGAGGTTCGGCCAGCGAGCTGAAGGGTTTTCGAAAAACAGGGGACAGTCCCCATTCTTTTTATTTTCCGGTCATTGGCCGGTCACCGACGGCCAAGACTTTCAGGGAAGGAAGAGTGAGAGATGAGGGTCCGATCTCGGGGATGGAACGCCGCAACCGGCGATGCCGGTGGCCGAAAAAGAGAGGAAGATGGCCCGGTCGAACAGAGCAAAATAGGGGTCATTTTGTTCATGGATTTTTCGGTGATCCCGAAGGCCGGAGAGGGTGCACGAAGCTGTGGAAAAGAGAGGAAGGAAGAGAGGAAGGAGAAGAAGGGTTTACCTCAAGCTTCAGCAGCGTCGTCGGCTCCAATTTCCGGCGAGCACGAGTACGAGAGGTCACGGCTTCAACGGAAGAAATCAAGAGATCAAACTCAAAGATTGCTGGTGATGAGTCTTAAGGGAGGGAAAGAGAGTTTATAGGGGAGCTATCCTAACCTAAGCTGGACTCGATGGGTCCGATTTCATCGGGGTTGGAGGGGAAGAAGACTCCGGTTAGGAGTCTTCCTCCTCCTCTCGTCGGGGCTCGGCTTTGGGCTTTTCCAATTTTGCCAGGCCCAAGAGCCCTATGGGCTGGGCCGTGACACTTTCCTTGTTTTAGTATAGGAGGCGAATTAATTTTGAGTGTTCGCATTTTTACTTGGGGTCTAGTTTTTTAGGTGCTTTGATAGGACTTCTTCATGCACGGTGTTGTGAGCTTGGCTCTTACGTAAAAGTGCCCCATCTTTTCTTTTAAATACTCTTTCTTGTGTAATACATTAAATTATCTAATGCAATTCTCATGACGGGGAAGTAACTTACTTCATCCTTGTTTCTCTCAAAAAACAATCATTAATAACAATACGAAGCAGTCAATTAAATAAGTGTACCCAAGAACAACAGGACTTGTTCAACTATGACAAGACTTGCTCAACAAAAGCATACAAATCACAAAATGCCCTCTCCGATATATCAAAGGAAAAACAGGACATGTTCAACTATGATAACATTCATTACAAATCCATGGAACAGTTCATCCCGATGTTTGTTGGCCTCGTGATGGTAGAGGATCCAAAGAGAACCCCGTCAAACGAAAGCAGGAACATGCGGCTTAAGGAAGTAACAGCAGCTATATAATGTATGCTTATGTCAGCCTTCATAATGTCTTACTAATATTTGTGGACCATTCTTTATGACTTCAGACCCTGCCAATTATCTCTCTCGCTGCAGTCAATTTTTTTACAATATCTCCTGTATGCATTCGTTCTTTGGGTGATCTGTTGGAACATTGTAGCCCAACGCTAATCACTGAAATTAAGCACTCTAGTATCTTGTATCGTTTAGAGCTTTGTCGTACGTCATTGACAATTTCATACTCTTCCTTTCGTATCAATTGCGGATCTATGATGTTCATAATTTTAGTAGGAAAGGCCGTCTCAACAAATTGATGAAGATCTAGGCTTTCATTAAAGATTTCATCAGTGGGTCTCTTTCCAGTAAACATCTCCAAGAGAAGTATTCCATAGCTGTACACATCTCCTCGAGTTGATATTTCGCTTCCCAAACCGTACTCTGAGATTCATTTTCAAACAAGGTTATGTGTTTGTACAAACACTATGTCAAAAACATAATTAACAATTGAAGATAATGTTTCGCTAGGAAAACAAAACAAAGAAATGGATCATGTCTCCGTGCCACCCAAAGATTATATTAGAAGCATACATTCACATCATAAGGTGGAAATATGTTGTAATATAATCAATGAGCCACATTATTTAACGCACGAGTGGATGTTCGAAAATGATCAAACTCAAACTCAAGAACCGGGAGTCCACACAATAGAAGCTTAATATCAATGGGACCATCATGAGTTAAATAAGATTTGCACATCAATTTTCAATTACATATAATTTGCAAATGGAGAATGCTGTATTAGATTCAAATATGAATAATGTTAAAACTACGGCAATGCCGCTTATATTTCTTTGTACCTGTTAGCTTTCTGTTTGCCTTTAGCTGCTCACTATTAGTAGAAAACTAGAAAAATGAAAAGTAGAAAAATTGTGCGTGCAGTCTCACCTGGAGCAATATATCCAACTGATCCTTTAATTGCCACCAAGCTTGCAGATATGGAGAATGAGTTAGTAGATTCAGAGAGAAACTTTGCCAGCCCGAAGTCACTTACATGGGCAGTCATGTCATCGTCCAGAAGAATGTTGCTCGGCTTGAGATCACAATGAACGATTGGCACTGGGCTATGATGATGAAGGTAATCCAGTGCAGAAGCCACATCAATGGCTATGCTCACTCTCTGTTCTAAATTCAAAATCCTCATCGAGAATCGCTCATTCAGTTTTGGATGCAACCATTGTTCCAGGCTTCCATTCTCCATAAATTCAAGAACCAATGCTTTGAAATCATTACCTCTAAAATCAACACCAGAGCATGCAGTTATGATTTTGACCAGGTTCCGATGACGGATGCTCCTCAAGGCCTCACATTCAGCTATGAAACTCCTTGAAGCCCCCTGCTGCTGAAGGTTCAGTATCTTTATAGCAACCATCTTTTCATCATCCCATTCCATGACCCCTTTATATACGGAACCAAAGCTCCCAATACCAATCAGATTTGCTGAAGAAAACCCATCAGTTGCTTTGACAAATTCGGCGTAGGAGACTCTAATAAGTTCTGTTCTCAAGGTAGCCATGGATGGATGTCTCTTTCTTGATTTTTGTGTCGAGTAAAGTAAAATGAAGAAGAGAATCAGAATCAAACCTAGAACTCCACTGGCAACTGTGATGATCACTGCCGAGATAGCAGCTCTGTGTTTTGTTCCATTTGGTTGGGCAGAGGAACAGGGTGGTAGGTGCAGTTCAGGGATGCCACCGCAGATCTTTGGATTCCCAATGAGTGAAAATGCACTCATATTTGCAAAGACCCCGTCTAACGGAACCTCACCTTCAAAGCTGTTGAAAGAGAGATTTAGAAATTGGAGCGAGTGAAATATTTGGAGATATCCTGGTACATGCCCCGATAGGTTGTTGCTTGAGAGGTCCAGAAATTGAAGGCCTTTTAGATTGCCCAATGATGTCGGGATGATCCCTTCAAAAACATTACCACTCATATCGAGGTTTGCAAGGACCACGCATTTGCCAATGCTATCTGGGATTTCACCATACAATCTATTCTCAGAAATATCGAGGTTATTGACATTTATCAGGTTGCCAATTTCGGAAGGTAGGAGCCCATGTAATGCATTGTGTGATAAGTATAGGCCTAAGGATAGAGAAGGCAGGCTAAGAATCTCTATGGGTATAGTGCCTGTAAGCTGATTGTCAGAGAGAGAGAGAAACTGCAAGTTCTTGCAGTTTCCAAGCTGGGTTGGAATGCTTCCACTCAATTTGTTTCCGTGCAGATCCAGCCAATTCAATTGACTAATGTTTCCGAGTGAAGGTGGAATTCGGCCGAGAAAATTGTTGTGAGGCATATTCAGTACATGCAGTGCATTAAGATTTCCAAGAGAGGCAGGAATATTACCTGTGAGAAGGTTTGAATCCATGCCAAGTACCATCAGGTTTTTCAGGTTCCCTATATTTGAAGGAAGGCTTCCAGATATCTGGTTATTGGAAAAAATAAGGACCTGGATATCTGTGGAGAGGTTGGATATGGAATTGGGTAACACACCAGCGAGATTATTGTTGCCGATTAGTAGTGATGTCAATTTGCTGCAGTTGGTTAGCGCAGTGAGGAAGCTCCAATCATTGGCCTCCCTGGCTGCTAGTTGGTTCCCAAAAAGTCTCAAGGCTGACAGGTTCTGTAACTTTCCAAGGTTGCATGGGATTTCTCCACGGAGATTGTTCACTTGGAGCTGAATGTAATACAGCCCAGAAGCATTAGATAATGAAGAAGGGATACGTCCGGTGAACTGATTGAAGGCCATGTCGAGCCAACGGAGGTGGGGAAGAGTGCTGCCTATGTGAGATGGGATAGTCCCTCTGAGATTATTATGTCCCACACTCAAAGCCTTGATACTTGAGAGATTGTATAGACAGGGTGGAATCGTGCTTGATAACTGGTTTAGTGCTACAGCAACGACAATAAGAGAGGGTAGACGGCATAAGGAAGATGGAATGACTCCTGACAGGGTGTTCGTTTCAAGATCAAGGATGGTGGCAGAGGACAGGTTCCCTAACCAAGGAGGGATGCCGCCTGTAATCCTGTTGCTGCCCAAGCGGAGGGATTCCAAAGAGGAGAGGTTGGTGAAAGATGTTGGGATGCCGTTGAGAAGGTTCTTATGTAGGTCAAGTGTAATTACCTGTCTGCAGTTTCCAAGACTGGATGGAATTTGTCCTTCCAGTGAATTCAGGCTTAGATTGAGATATCGCAGCCGATGCACAAGGCCAAGCTCTTGTGGAATGGATCCTTTGAGTTCGTTTTCTTGGAGACTGAGTCTGCGGAGGAATGTGAGGTTGGCTATGGATGGTGATATGGTGCCAGCTAGGCCAAGAGAGGGTAAGTCCAGAGCAATGACCCTCTGAGGGTGCCGACTGCCACATGTGACACCTTTCCACTGGCAGAAATGAAGCGACTTGTTGTCCCAGGAGGACAGAGCCCCAAATGGATCATTATATATATTAGACTTGAATGAAATGAGAGCCAAGTGATCACTCCCGCTTCTGCTGTTATTCCTGGCCACCAAGGAGGTTGCACTGCTGGTGATGGCAGGAAATTGGGGAGATGGGATCAAAATATGACATAAGAGTAGAAGAGTGGCATGCATGAGAGAGGACCACCAAGATGCCCTCTTTGAGTTGCAGAGACAACCCATGTACACTAGGAAGTTGAGAGGAAAAGAATGAATAAGATAACTTGGGGGAAGCTTAATTTGGATGACCTTCTAAGAGCTAGCATGCAGACTTTATAATAGGATTTCTTGGCCGGTTGATGATTGGAGGAGTCTCTATTTAGTCAGGCTTAGCGAGGGTTGTGGGTCTCTAAAAAATAAACAGAGGAAAGATGAATGAAATTACCTGCCAGCTGGCATTCTAGCGGAAAGAACTTCTGCCGCACATCCATGCACAATGATTGAGCGTGAATCATGGAAGAACCAAAGAAAGAAGCAGTAGTCTTGCCGGCTCATGTACGTTTCCGGTGCACGGTCTGGTCCCATAATTGCATCGCATGCATCCTTTCAAACTTGAAGTTTTTAATGTCACAAATACTTGGACGCAAGAAACATAATTATTCATTATATGTATATCAATAAACATATGCGTAGACATGGAAGATACAGATGTGTTTTCGTGTCTGATTTTTAGATGATTCCTCCGTTGGATTTTTGTTTTTCTGGAACACCTGTCATCTGGCACCTATCTCATGTCCAGCTTGCATTAACCAAATGCTCGCTTAATAGAAATCTCATTCTTGTTTTAAGAAATTCAGAAATCTCATTCAAAGAATTCGATCCCATATGGTGAGTTTGTAATGCTAGTGCTGAGTATTTCTTTGAGAGATAAGGGACGGCACAGGACATTATTTTCAGGCAGAAGTCTTTTCTTTTTTTTTATTTCCTTTTTTTTTGGGGTAGCAAAGAGAAGCTTCATTTATATTGTACTGAAAGATACATGGAAGTAACAAAAGTAGGTTGCTATATACACAAAGGAGCAACCCTTATGCAAGGATAATCTTTTGACTGGAGTCTTTTGACTGACTTGCTGTGGAATAATCAGTGAGAACTGATACCAACCCCAAGGGACGAAAGCACGTCTTCAAGACTTACCATCGAAGCGGGTCTTCCACGCAGAAAGTTCTTGGACTACTGATTGGTTGCATGTCTCACGCGGAGGACATCCTCATGGCAGAAAAGTTAAACAGAAGACAAACAAATGGATGATGATCCAGATATGCACTTGATTAAGCCCGAGTGGACCCATCGTTATCGTCTTGGACAGGCGTCGAAATATCAGATTCGTCACTTTCAACAATTTAACCGGCTGATATTACTACTTTAACATGTGCTAAATCTCGCCCTTGTTAGGATTTGACGCCTCGAGATTCAGCCCACATTGAGCCCACAGCGAGGTTCGCGGTGAAAAACGGAGTCCAACGAGACCAAGATCACCTGAAACGGAGCTCGGATGGAGGAGATACGAGCTTTTGAAGTCGGCACGAGAATCGAGACGGCGGAGGACCGCCGGCGACCAGCGGCGGACGGCAGCGGCGCGGCCGCAGGCGGCGGCGCACGGGACGCGCGACCCAGGCCAGCGCGGGACGCGCGACCCAAGCCCAGGCCCACGCGGGACGCGCGACCCAAGCCTGTGTGGGACGCGCGACCCAGGCCCACGCGGGACGCGCGACCCAGGCCCGCGGCCCCTTTGCCCCGGTCCACCGTGGATCGGGCGGTCCACAGCGGGGCTTGTGGACCGCGTGGGTATTTCCCATGCATTTCTCGCGGTCCACGGCACTATTCCGTGGACCGGAGCGCGATCGGAGGGCCTGGGACGTGATTTGGGTTGATTAAGGAGTCCTAATAAGGTCTATAAAAGGCACTGTGAGGTAACAGAGAGGGAGTGGTTGGGTTTTCTCGCCGCCGTACGAACCAGAGGAGAGAGAGAGGTGTGAGGCTGCTGTGAGAGAAAGAGCAGGAGGCTCCTGGACAGCGGTCGCCAGGCTCTTCAGGGGTTCAGGGGGGTCTCCAAGAGAGAGATAGCTTTTGTGAGGGAAACTTCTAGTGATAGAGAATTGGGTGTACAAGGGTTGAGTGTGAGGTCTCCTCTTGTAAAATTTCTTTTTCATAGTGAAGTTTGCATGCCCCGTGGAGGTGAGCCCTTTTGTGGCTGATCCACGTATTTTGATTGTTTTCCTTTTTGTTTTGTTTCTTCTTTCTTCCTGCTGCATCGCGTGGTACTGAAAGGATCTTGGGAGGTGGTGCCCTGGCCAGACATCCACCCAACAAGTGGTATCAGAGCAAGGTGGTACAAGGACGCAGATTGCAGTGGTGGTGAGCAAGACTGAAGATGGAGAAAACAGGAACAATCAAGATGGAGATCAACAAGTTTGATGGTAAGAGCAATTTCTCCTTGTGGCAGGCAAGGATGAAAGACGTGCTCATCCAACAGGGGTTGATCGATGCTCTCTTGTGCGATGAGAAGCCGACCACCATGGAGGTGCGGGATTGGAAACGGCTACAGATGCAGGTGGTGAGTACCATCCGCATGTACCTGGTAGATGAGGTGGTGATCCATGTGCTGAGCGAGACTTCCCCGACGGTGCTGTAGTCGAAGCTCGAGGAGTTGTACATGGCGAAGTCTCTCACCAACACTCTTTTTCTCTGGAGGCAGTTTTACCAACTGCGGATGACTGAGGGACAGAGCGTGCAGGAGCATCTGAGCCACTTCCAGAAGATCCTCACCAACCTTCTCAGCGTTGGCGAGAACGTTGAGGAGAACACCAAGGTGCTGGTTTTGCTGGCGTCGATTCCCCCTTCGTACGAGTCCTTGGTGACTGCTCTTCTAGTGGGGAAGAGCACTATCAAGATGGACGAGGTCACCATGGCGATACTCCAGAACAAGATTCTCAGGAGGGAGAACCCAGCTTCGAGCTCAGGTGGCGATAGCTCAGCTTTGGTGGCTTCTGGAGGAGCAGGAAGCGGTAGACGGAGCGACAGGAGATCGCAACGAGGGCGATCTAAGTCCAGGAGGGACTTGAGCAAAACCAGGTGTTACCGGTGTGAAGAGTTGGGGCATCTAGCCAGAGATTGCCCTCAACTGAAAAATCAGATGGTGGCTGCTGTAGCGACGGCCGACAGTGATTTAGATGGAGATATCTTTGAGATATCTGATGAGGTATCTACTTCTTCCCAGCAGTGGATATTAGATTCTGCATGCCCCTATCATGTGTGTTGCAGAAAGGAGCAGTTTGACTCCCTGAAGAACAGTGACGGCACTGTATATCTGCCGGATGGATCGAGCTGTGCGATCAGAGGCATTGGGACGGTCAGCTGGAGGACACATGATGGTGCAGTGAGGAGATTGGGGGAGGTCCGATACATACCCGATTTCAAGCGGAATCTTATCTCACTTAGCAGACTGGATTCGAGAGGTTACAGGATGGTAGCTGATGGAGGAATCCTGAGGGTGCTATGCGGGGATAGGATTGTGCTGGAGGGGAAGAAGAGGAGCAGAGGATATTATTACCTGGCAGGGAGCCCAGTGCGAGGTAGAGCTTCGGGAGCCAGGCGGAGCCCAGAGTGAGGTGGAGCTCCAGGAGGCGGATCGGGCACGAGACAGGAGACTCGGGAGGATGAGAGGCGACGTCTCAAGGTAAAATTTCTATTGCCGCAGGATGATGTCCCGAGCAGGTCTCAGGTCAGGAGGAGCACAGCATACGACGGAGATGGGATCGAGCAGCCTGGCTCGACTCCCATGTTTGCCCATCCATGATCAGCAGGCGATTGCCCCAGGGCATGGGGGTGAGGTGATCCAGAAGCTCTCGAAGTTTGGAGGAGGCCGAATATCGAGTCGAGGTGGAGATTGTTAGGATTTGACATCTCAAGATTCAGCCCACATTGAGCCCATAGCGAGGTTTGCGGTGAAAAATAGAGTCCAACGAGACCAAGATCACCTGAAACGGAGCTCGGATGGAGGAGATACGAGCTTTTGAAGTCGGCATGAGAATCGAGGTGGTGGAGGACCACCGGCGACCGACGGCGGACGGCAGCGGCGCGGCCGCAGGCGGCGGCACACGGGACGCGTGACCCAGGCCTGCGCGGGATGCGCGACCCAAGCCCGCGTGGGACGCGCGACCCAGGCCCAGGCCCACGCGGGACGTGCGACCTAGGCCTGCGTGGGATGCGCGACCCAGGCCCACGGCCCCTTTGCCCCGGTCCACAGTGGGGCCTGTGGACCGCGTGGGCATTTTCCGCATGTTTCTCACGGTCCACGACACTATTCTGTGGATCGGAGCACGATCGGAGGGCCCAGGTGGCTTCCGATCTTGATCGGACGGCCTGGGACGTGATTTGGGTTGATTAAGGAGTCCTAATAAGGTCTATAAAAGGCACTGTGAGGTAACAGAGAGGGAGTGGTTGGGTTTTCTCGCCGCCGTACGAACCAGAGGAGAGAGACAGGCGTGAGGCTGCTGTGAGAGAAAGAGCAGGAGGCTCCTGGACAGCGGTCGCCAGGCTCTTCAGTGGTTCAGGGGGGTCTCCAAGAGAGAGAGAGCTTTTGTGAGGGAAACTTCTAGTGAGAGAGAATTGGGTGTACAAGGGTTGAGGGTGTGGTCTCCTCTTGTAAAATTTTTTTTTCATAGTGAAGTTTGCATGCCCCGTGGAGGCAAGCGCTTTTGTGGCTGATCCACGTATTTTGATTGTTTTCCTTTTTATTTTGTTTCTTCTTTCTTCCTGCTGTATCGCGTGGTACTGAAAGGATCTTGGGAGGTGGTGCCCTGGCCATACATCCACCCAACAGCCCTGTCCCCTTCCCAACATTTCAACCACAGTACCCTTCCCCACGTTTCAACCACGATACTAAAAAAAATGCTGCAGGATGCTGTACATGATTCGACATCATCCACCTTAAGATGGATGGCCACACATGTATGTTAGAAAAAAATTAAGAAGAAATTTATAAATTTTAAAAATATTTGATAGTTTGAATAGCCATCCATTATTCATAATGGATAATATCTAACCATGTACAATACTTGCGGTATTTTTTGAGTATCATTAAAAATCTCATTCCTTCAACCATATGATCGTTGATATCGTGCTCGAACAATGACAACTGCATGCACAACATTCATACGTGCCAGCGATCAAGGCCACTGAAGCTGGAACCCAATCGCAAACACAAGTTTCTATGCGAGATTAGCCGACCTGGAGCCATCCCCTCCACGTGATGTCACATCTTATGTATAAGTACAACTCGACAAGTATATAAAAATATATTATAAATCATGTATTATCATAAACTATCATGAATATCACCTGCGATTTCATCTGATTTATTATGCACATCTTGTTAACATGATTCAAGTCAATAATTATCTTTCAGTTTTCCACTAATCATGTTCACACTTCGGCCTATGACTAGCAAACCATAATCCATACTTCGATTTAATCAAAATATCCATATTTTGGCCTACAATAATAAATCAAGATATCCGTCCTTCGACCCACGATGGCAAATCTAGATACCCATGTTTCGACCCACGGCGGCAAATCAGAATGTTATGGTTCAGCTAAAATATCACAATCCAACCCATTACTGGCAGTCCACATCATCATTAGTCTAAATCCTCTTACATGATTAATAAATCATTCAATAATTTCAAATTATATCTTTTGCTCCATTTCAAAATAGCCAACATCTTATACCAAACAATCAATAAATGATACATATATATATAATAAAGAACCATATGCTTATATATTCGTATCAATGATCATACTCTAATGATAATCATTTGGCACAAAATCAAAAATCATCACATATAATAAAAAATATATACACATACATACAGATGATCATATAAAAGGATCATTATCTCTATCTATTTCAGACTCAAGCACATCAATTGATCAACTTCTTGATGAATGAACCCTAAGATAAAATATTCCACTCGACATCTTGTGCAGACAACTACATCTTTACATAATCAATGTCAACATAAAAGACATAGACGGTTATGGACAGTGAAAATATTAAGATAGCACTATAGGTCTATGACTCTTCCCAAAGTCAATCGAATAATCTAGATTTATCTAGATTTTGGATCCTCCACTAATCCATAAAGCATCCAGAGAGATAAAGGAAATGGAAAGAGAGAGAGAGTAGAAGAAAGAGAAAATAAAGAGAGAGAAAAAAAGAATGATTTATTATTTTTTTTTTCTCCTCTATCTTTCTCTAGTTTTCTTCTCTTCTTCTCGTGGAAGGGGAAAAAGAAAGATCTCAAGCCGACCACCTTTCATGGCAGCAGTGACCCCAATGACTCTACGATAGTGGCTTTAACCTGGACTGCCCGATCATGGCCATGTCTCACGACGATGGTTGTCCTAGTGGAAGAAAAAAAAAACAAGAATAGGAGAAGGCTCAATCCGGAGCTAAGGCTCGTCAAAGATTTTCTAGGATTCAGAAAAAAAGAAAAAAAAAAGATGAAAAGGAGTAGAAGAGCAATACCACAACTCCGATGATAAATTGACAGTAGCTTATCCGAGACGCTCGATAAAAAACCGAATAAATCCCATGGATTTCATGGGTGGTTTGAGTAAAGATTAGGGCAATACTTAGAGGAAAAAGGGAGGAAAATTTATAGGCTGCATCCTAAGGCTTTCATTAGATCCCTATGAGCCTTCTAGGACTCTTCTTCTCCATCAAAATGGAAGAAGTGGATGACTCTGATCTTGAGTCTTCCTCCCTCGTGTTAGGCATATGAGCAGTGGTCTGGGTAGCCATTCAAGGCCCATCTTTGTTGGACCAGGCCCATATGGAACGGGCCCTTACATGCAGCAACTCTACACATGATGCCTTAATCAACACCTGTGCAGAGGAATAAATGAACCACAATCTCATCAACAACCACCTACTAACATGCAGGAGTGCGTCCTGCTTGATAGTCAGATTGCATGGCACCAGCTAGCCGAAAGAGGAAAAAACAATCTTTGGGCAAGAAGACTGAAAAGAACAGGATAAACTAAACATGATCAACAGAGGATGCAGTAGCATAGTAGAAATTTCAGCCAAGCATCAACTTTCAGAGTCGCTCACTCCGAACTAATTGTACAGGTACCAGCAATCATATTTAGACGACAATATATCTGACATAACGAAGCAAGAGCTCACAACCCCCACCCCACCACCCTTGGGTGGAGGAAAAAAAAAAACCAAGAAAAAGAAAAGAAAAAACAAACAAAAAACATAAAACCAACCAACTAACCAAACATACCTCAAATGCATCATCAGATAGCCGGTCCAGATTCATCATATATCCTGAAAGATGCAAAAACAATATCCTGAAAGAACATCTAAAAGCACTTCCTGTGAACAATGGCCGGTCCAGATTCATCATATTCTGCCTTTGATATCCACATCTGAAATGCATTTAGTATAAAAGGGCAAGCAAAGAAAACCATCAGAAGATAAGGAAAATAAGGCACCAAGGCAGATCCAAAATGGGGGAGAAAAGACAAATGATGATGGTTTACCTGCTAGAATGTGCTAAGAGAAGCCAAGATGGAACCTCCAATCCACACACTATACTTCCTTTCAGGTGGTGCCACCACCTCGATCTTCATGCTGCTAGGAGCAAGTGCAGTGATCTCTTTGCTCATACGGTCAGCAATGCCCGGGAACATAGTGGACCCTCCACTAAGCACAATGTTCCCATACAAGTCCTTCCTGATATCTACGTCACACTTCATGATAGAATTGTAGGTAGTCTCATGGATACCAGGGGTTTCCATACCAATGAGAGCAGGCTGGAAGAGCACCTCAGGGCACCTGAATCGCTCCGCCCCAATGGTGATGACCTGGCCATCAGGTAGCTCATAGCTTTTCTCAACTGCCGAGCTGCTCTTGGCAGTCTCGAGCTCTTGCTCATAATCAAGGGCTACATGAGCAAGCTTCTCTTTAATGTCACGAACAATTTCCCACTCGGCTGTGGTAGTGAAGGTGTCACGCCCCAAACCCAACACTCGGATCGGATACGTGATGGCCGCACACTCCTTAGAGCAAGCCCTAAAGAATATGCAAGGCCAAATTAAATTGTTACAATCTTAACATCCATAATTATTTATTTCAACAATAATTTGTAAAACCTTGCATAATTACAATTTAAATTTCTTCAATTCTCTGATCAGATACTATGACACTCTATTTATCCTTCTGCTCATCCGTAAATCCAAGCCATAGCCAATCATAAGCATCCTGTAACTCTGAGAAGAAAAAAAAAGATGAAGAGGTGTGAGCTTTACAGCCCAGTAAGAATTTTCATATCATACTGATATAATAATATAATCTAAAAATAAAAATAAATAATAAAATATAAAATCCGATGTTCAATGTCCAGAATAATGCAAATATCCATAAATTTTGTCTTGTTAAAATAGATGCATCATCATATGTTAACAGGTGAAACACTTTTATTCAACAATTATTTCATGTCTTATCTTTCATTTCTCCTTTCATAATCACATGATTTTTAACATTTTCTTTCTGGCTCTGGACTATC